>NW_007578779.1:0-81783 GCF_000690725.1 Stegastes partitus
CATGGCAATTTTGGTGAGTTTTCGAGTATGTTTAGGGCCTCAAAAACGCGTGTCTTTGGCACGAATAATAATAATAATCCGAGCAGTTCCAATCGGGTCTTCGCACCCTTTTGGGTGCTCGGACCCTAATAAATAATAATAATCACAACGGTTACAATAGGGTCCTTGCACTGGTGTGCTCGGACCCTAATAATCCGAGCAGTTCCAATAGGGTCTTCGCACCCTTTTGGTGCTCGGACCCTAATAATAATAATAATAATAATAATCCGAGCAGTTCCAATAGGGTCTTCGCACCCTTTGGTGCTTGGACCCTAAATATAGTATCAGAATGGGCTGACAAAATCTGTTTTGCAGTTCGTCTTTATTGATAGACGACAAAAAAACCCAAAAATCAAATCCAAACCCCAAGATTTCAAACCCAATACCAATAGAGCTTGCCAAAATGATAATCATAAATAGTCTGATCAATATTGACATCACCATTATTAATTGATTGTAGGGATTAAACATTTTTTATTGCACTTTCACATTTAAATGAATGTCACTGCATAAAAATAAGACTTAAATTAAGTTTCTTCTTGTACCTAAAAAAAAGGACCTGTGCTAAACATCTGCTTATCTAAACAGTATATCTGGACCATGTTCTGTAAATGCCACACATGTAGGCTACAGCTGAAGCTATATCCAGGCACACAGAAGCCTCTGGTCTCCACGCAGTAACTCAGTCAGACATCTGATCAAAATTTATCTAGAAAAGAGTGAAATAAGCCATTCTAACATCAGATTCACAGAAGTTAAAACTAAGCGATTCTTTCTACATGGGCTGTTTTCTATGAGGGGATCATTTGAAATGTCACTATCACTTTCGATCATGTTCATTTTAATTCGGAAAGCCAAAATTGTGATTGTGATCAATACCTGGTTAATGGTGCAGCCCTACTCTGTAACAGATGGATATCCAGATAGTTGAATAATCAGAGCCAGCTCCAAGCAGAACTGAGCAGGAATCTTAAAATCTGAAAATGACTGTTTATCGTAAATAGGGAGCCTTTAATAGACTTTACAAAGAAGAAGGAAGTTAGTTGACAAAAATAAAGAAGTTACATGACACTCCCCCCATACAGCCTTTAATTCTATCGGCATATTTTTCTGTCGCAGACCTTTAAATCGTACAGTTGTATTTTCCTCTTTTGCTTCTTATAATCATATAAGTTATACTACATTCCTTGCTGCAGGATAAATGTACCCAAAGGGACAATGGAGTCCACGACCTTGTTCTTGTTGCATCTCTTGTAGAATAATAATTGGCAATTCAGCTCCTAAAGGAAAGTTTTCACTGCGTGATTGTCTGTGCACCAACAGCTATTGAAGGTAAATTTAATGAGGAAAAGAGTCAATAATACACTTGTGTTTTATGATATAGTTTTTTATTGTTGGGTAAAATGACAAGCGTGTTTTCTCTATATAAATAACAATCACATGAAGGAACATACAAGACATGGCTATATGGGGTGAAAGCGGTGTTTTGTGATCACAATGTGTCTGCGTACAAGATGTAGATAATGACAGCTGTGTGTTAGTTTTCATTCTTAAAAAGGAGTGTGCTGATTACTTGCTCGGAAGATGAACAGAACCTGCATGAATCTGTACATTAATGAGAAACTAATGGAATCACAGTCAGCCGCTATGTACAGGACACAAACAGAGAGAAAAGTCATCATCAGCAGTACAGTCGGGTGTAAAGGATCAACGAAAAGGCTCATATTAAATTAAAATCAAAATATATACGAGTAAGTCTTAACAGGAAAGACAGGATGACTTTATATAATCTGTACACATCAAAAGTTCGTACTAAATTTGAGATACAGTTGCCCATTGTGATTCAGAGTCATAGAGTGCTAGGGTGAAAATGCATAGAAATGTGTCCAGCTAGGAAACGGTTTCATTGACTTGCCAGCTACAGATCTACTGCAAGAGCATTTAGAAAGAGCTGTTTCTCACATTCAACGCTTATCCTCGTCGGCCCTCTACACAATACAACCACAACTACCACACTCCCCAGTGTGCTACCTCATCATCACTTCACATTAAAACATCCACTTAAAACACGCTGTCAAACAGAGCAGACAATGCATGTTTTCCATATTTAACTCTACTCTAAGATGCGTTTCTTTTCTGTTCTTTTGGTCCAGGGATATTGAAGTTATGAGAGAATTTCTTCACACACGAGTGCTCTATTGACTCTTCGCTAAGGAACATTTTGAAATACTTAAAATTTCACAATGTGTAGTGTATAAAGCTGGTACAATTTAACTAACATCACCACTGACTTTCATTTTTCTGCTTTGGACTATAAAGGAAAAAGAATAAACTGTATCATTTGAAACCTTCCAAAGCTGGTTATAATTTCGGATCAAAGGTTACAAAGCGCACAACCATAATGAACCACTCAGTCTCCACTTCAAACAGGATGGGATCACAGCAAGGGCTCGTTTTAATTAGACTGAGTTGGCTGCGTTGGACGGACAGATACAAGAGAGCGATAGATTTGTGAGGAACCGCACTCACCATGAATGAAGGGGTCAAAGAAAGAGGCGTAGTCTGCAGTCACACTGGGAATAATTACGCTAATTCCTCTGATGGAGGGGAATTTTCCTTGAAGGCACAGGAAAAAGTTGGGGATGGGTAAACTTAAATTGGAAGAGTTAATCCGGAATCATACCACATATATATATAATTATATATGTATATTTGCCGATTTACTTTAATTAGTTTTAAGAGATTATCTACAGCATTCCCACACACTGAATACAACCGAATCATAATGCAAAGTTGTACACATTTACAGATTCATATCAATTTTCCTGTAAAATGTTACTAGCAAGCAACTTTTATGACGAAGAGGCAAACCATCAGGTGAAATTTTTTAAAAAATGACTTGGCTCTAAGACAGCGTTAATCAATTATGCCCTCATGTTTTTTTTTTTTTTCCTTTTGTGGATGACAGTCCCTCATCCAATGGACTTTACAAATCAATTTGGTTTCTGAATTTGTGGTTTTCACTATTGCGCTCCCACAAAATTAAAGAATCTGCAACAGAATTCAGTGCAACAGTACCTTTGAAGGAAAACAAAGCTCACTGGTTCTTTACGTCACAACTTAAGAATCCCCAACCCACACCACCACGTTGCCCTTCAGGACGTCAGTGATCTCGCAGTTGAGCTTGTTGAGCCGTCCGTCTAGGATGAAGAGGGACTCGCTGGACGGTGTCATGAGGTACTGTCCAAACAATCCACTGCCCGCCATGACCCTGTTCCTACTGCTCCACGGCCACTCGAATGACTTGGTGGCCTCTTTCAAGCTCTTGATCATCTTGACTTTGCCGGTGCTCAGCTCCACAAACAGAGCGTCAGTTTGACGGCCGGAGCTGCCGAACACGTTGTACTGGTGGACCTCCGTAAAGGAGCGCTGGAAGGCCAGGTCGGACAGATGCAGGTTGGTGTGGATGTCGAAGGGCTCCTGGATCTCTCCCCGCTCTGAGATCGTCTGGATCCTCATCAGGCCGTCACCATCGTCGACGGTGACCAAGTAGTGGCCATCTGGAGACACGTAGGGAGTGCCGGTGACGTCGCGGTTTTGACCAATCACGCTGTCTGTCACGCTGTCTAAGATGAGTTGGGGCTGCGTGGCACCGGTGGAGTCTGGCCTGCAGTTAACAAAGTAGTAGCCACCGAGATGGGTGTAGGCTACAGACTTAGGGATGCAGTTGTACTCCCGTAAACTGATGTTTTTCACGTATGACGTAGTCTCCAGGTCGATCTTGTGGAGGACAGGCTCATTTCGATGAAGGATGAGACCAAATCTGTTGGGAATGTAAAGAGAAGAAGAAGAAAAAAAAACAAAGAAAAAAATCAATCAATAACACATTTTCTCTTGTAAACCTCAAATTAGGATATATTTCTATAGAAATGGCAAAGCCTATCGACTGATCCGCCACTTGTTCAAAAATGCATGGCAATACGTCCAATAGCTTTGATATGTTGGACATTCATTTTCCCATTTTGGTGACTTTGGGGATGCACTTTAGTGGTAAATCGCAACAAATACTGAACGGAAACTTGAAGCAGGATAGCATATTTTCCAGAGGATCCTTTACTTTCATGTAGCTGCGTTGTCACGTCAAGCTTTTTTGTATTGTCCACTGAAATATGTCTTCACCAAGTGGTTGAATTGACACAAAATTCATGGTTCCTATGGTCTTTGTTGATCCCTTGAATATTCCTCTTGAGCCAACATGGTTAGTTTGAAATGAAATATCTCTGACTCCTCATGAAATTTTAATCACACTTTAGATGACTTGTAACTATTGCACTATGATAAGGTCCATTTTTAACTAGTCCAACACTTTGGTTTTTGACCAACTACAGCATTTTTAATACTAGTTTTGATTATGTTTCTATGTTTTGCTCGTTTTTGTGTTTCATGATTGCGTACCTGGTGGTGAACATTTGGAACTAATTAACCGCTAGTTATTTATACATTTCTAGCATTTCTGAAACCACCTTACCAACCTTTTTTTGTGTGATTAAGAAAGGAGGAGAAATTGTAGGTTCACAGAAAAAGTCAGGTTAAAAGAAAATTTAACCACGAATACGATGACGTCAACTCGAAATAAGAAATGCTGAATGATTTATACTGGGTAATTCTAAAAACTGCTGGACTGGCACATTTTTAAAGAAATGTTCAGGAGTAAAAGTTAAATGTTGCTGAGAGGTCCATTCGAACACTTCAACAGCCAAATTCTAGCCCCTGACAATCTTCCTACTTTCCCCTGTAATAGAATTATAGCAGCGTTATGCTGTATGTGGGCATGGATCAGTGGAAATGCTGCTCATTAGAAAAACCCAAAGAATCTCCTAATGGCACATTGCACTATAACAGCTGAGCAGGGTGGAGGGGAATATGCAAGGAGCAGACGGGCCTCAATTAAATGCGAATGCCAGCTGATCGATGCTGACAGGCACTTCAATCTTGCTGTCATTCGTCATCTTTTATGCCATTTGAACACCAGGTTGTCTGTACCTGTGCACAGAAAAATGGCTGTTTGAAAGCCACGGAGCACATTATCATCACTGTGAAGGCAATCATTGATCCAGAGATTGTTCTGTCCACTGGGTTCAGGCAGGAGACTGCACTGGATCATAAAGATTTTTGGTTTTGTTTCTCTTATTTTCAAGTAATTTTCGCGCACAGATTTACATCAGAATCAGAAATACTTTATTGATCCCCGAGGGGGAATAGAGGAACAATCTTTAGCATCCTGAAAGGTCGCGCACACCTGCATGAAGTAATGTTTCAACCCTAAAGTAGTCGACCTCGGCTAATCCTAAAATCTGAACATCTTTCTGGTAGAGTTGTTCTTCCCGGATGCTTAGCAGCTGTTGATGATCAGATAGCTTTCTTTAATATAATAAATTCTGAGACGACTGTAGTTTTGCTTGAGACTGCGTTGAGATAAAACCAGACTGTGTTACACAGCAGTTGGCTGCATCTTCTCAGAAATCAGTGGTCAAAGTATCATTGCACAGATTATTTTTTCTTTGTGGTTTTCTCAGGATCATGTCTTTGTTTTTATTATGCATTTCATTGGGTATGTCAAAGGATAAATCGCACATGAGCAATTAATTAATTTGTACAGTGAGCGTCTTACATCCTGGCCAATACAGAAAGGCAGATAAAACATGTAGCGCCAGTTAGCACAGCATACAAATTTAATAAATAAACATAGTCTGCCCAGTGCAAGTGGTCCCCCAATAAAACCCAGTGTGACCTTACAGACATACATATTGGTTTATGTAGCTCTCTCTGTCCACTGGAGAAGCCACTGCAACCTGTAACTTCACTTCTCACTTCAACAGGTATCAGTGCTGCTGCAGGGAAATATAGAATTGTGGGCAATCAAATTAAAAAGAGCTGCTTTTATCACTGCATGACTGACATTTTATTTTATTTTATTTAAATTTGGCTTGAAATGTTCTGTGAAGATGGAGATATGGTGGGATTTTTTTTTTTTTAAACTCGTTGAAATTAAATGTTAGTGTAATAAAAAGTGAAATCGTCCGTTTGAATGAATCCCGCCACTTAGCAATTGTGATTCACTTAATGTGCCCATCTTTTTGTGTTATTCAAAATAGCACTTATCTTGCAGCAGCTCTTGAGAATTTTTCAGTTTAATCAAATTATTTTTAAAACTAGTGATATGAAAATCCCTTTTCAGACTATTATTTATTTAAATATCGCTTTAAACGTGTTAAAACGTGGCATGACTTCAACCAGGTTACATTCATTTTACGCGTTATTCTAGAAACGAGTCTAATATCCGCTCATGATTGTCTAACTGCGTGATTTGTAATTCAGCAGTCGGAGGAGGTATTTTACTTTCTTGTGAAACCAACTGAACGGGTTTTATGTGACTTGGAAAGCGGCACTTGTTAGATTAAATTCGACGGGAGCCCTCTGTCACTAAGCAGGTTGGTTCTTGATCCAACTGTGTCCCTCCTGTATTAAAAAAAATGAGCTCTAAGATGGGCCAGGTGGGAATATAGAAGAAAATCATTTAAAAATGTATTGCGCAGTTTAAAACTTAAAAGCCTTTTCCACCCTGTGGCAGATGCAGCAGATGATTTACAGACCAATATTACAACTCTGCCTGTCAAACAATGCTGAAATTGTTTTGCTATGGATCGTATTCAACGTCGTGGCTGCTGTGACAGATCAATGGCTAGTGTACACATGCTGTGATATATTGGTAACATGCTTGGAAGCAAGAGGTCAATGGTGCATTTATGTTGCAATGAAATAATAGTTTTTCACAACAGTGCCTTTTTTTTTTGTTGTTGTTGTTGTTGTTTTTCATGTGTGATAAATTAATAATCAGACATTGTTTGGCCTCACTCTGATGTGAACACAGCTGGGTTGCTTCATTGGCAGACCCAGATTGCTCACTGCCAAACTGACAGCTGCTGTTTGTCATTTGTACCAATGATTAATGCATTAAAGATTCTCCCCACTTCTGCACAAACAGGGTTACGCTCATCCGAAGCTACGTCGCATGTTGTCATCTCATTTTCATGTCAATATTTTCAGTTTGGAAATGGCTGAGTCTGAACACTTAACCCTAAAGTAACGTTCGCTCCGCGGTTCAGTTAAAGATCCTGAGGGTAGAACTCATGAACAGAGAGTATAACAATGAACGCTGCACAGTAAAATATATCTATAACACAGCAATTCTTGTTCACCCATCCTCGAGCGCGAAAACATCGAATCAACATCTCGCTCGACTTGTTTGGCCAGGAGGCAGTCTGTGCAATGATTAGAAATTTGTGAAAAAGTGATGTGGGCAACCTGAGCTGCAGGGTACTGTAGATGTGGGTATAAATAAGAAATAACAGCTCTTTTTTTTTTTCTCTTTTTTGCTGACATGTAGAGTTGCCTGACTGTAAGTCGATGGTTTTAATGAATGACAGTCCTCAGAAGTTCCTGTTTGCTTTATAGTTTCTGCCGAGGGAATCCCCAGCCGTTAAATAATTCCCGCAAGTTGCTTAATATACGTTTGCTGTTCTCACACTGCTCATGTCGCTACATCGACTAATCGATGCGTTCCTGTCAACACATGAATGGTCGTACGGCTACTTGATGTAGAAAATAAAGACATTAAAAAAATCTAAGCCACGGGGCAGCAGGTAATTGAGGCTTCCTTAATAGCTGCAATAAAAACAGCTTCCCCAAAAGAACAACATCCATGCATATACAGATCGGCAGCTTTTTCTTGGTTTGACACACAGTCATATATTCTCTTGTCAAATATACAGAAGACTGCTTCACTGTTATATGACTCAATTGTGAGTCTCTGTGTGGCGTTTCCATCAGTTTTCAGCTAAACGCAGTGCATCAAGTAATGAGTAAATCCCAAGTCTGTCTGAAAACACAGTCGGTGACTAAGCAGGGCCCCGAGGAAGACAATATAAATATTGTATAGACAAATACTATGCAGTATAATACAACACAGCCATACAGTACAGACTGGATTTATATTTTAAAAACTAATCTAAGAATCCTACTGTCACTCATTTCAGTTAGGCTTGGGCTACATTGTGTTATGTACAGCATATAAATCTGTCAACTTGCTGTGACTTTTGCACATTGTTCATACAGTTTTGTCTTTATTTTATTTATCTACTTTATGGCAATATTTGATTTCATTGGTTTGTGTATTATTGTGCTGATTTTGTGTTGGTTCAACCAAAACATCTCCCTAATTTATCTAAATGTAAGAGCTTTCCTTTATCTTATATGATAGTAAACATCGGTGGTAACGGACATTTTCCACTATTTTAGAACATTTCATACATTTAGTGGGAGTTGCAGCCCAAAGTATGCATAGTGTTTACCCAGAGAGGATTTTATCAGCATTGCCCACTCCTAATAGCAGTCGTAGTTAGCAGCTTGTCCACAGGATTGCTGCTATACGGCAAGGAAGCAATTTAATTTTAATGGTCGTACAGCTTGCCATCACTAGCAAGCCATTTTAATTAATTAAAAATCCATTACTGTGCGTTAAGGTATTGTGGTTTAGCTTTTCGCCACGTGAACAACCTTTGTAATGAGACGACCCGGCAGCAACATACAGTAAGCTTATTTTTAACAGCATCAAACACGATGAGCAACTAGCTGTTAAAAATAGCAATTTTTGAAACACAACATTGCAAAAGTGCGGTCACACTTTCCTGCAATCTTCCCTGCTGGTCTCAGTGGATCTAATTACAGCTGTGCCAGCAACCCCACCCTCACCCCCGCCACATACACACTGGACTGCTTACTCCTCCTCTCCAGGAGACCGTTAACATCCTGAAATCCTCCAGACCTCCCGCTTGTTCCTGGCCTCTGCGTGACATTAGCCAAGCGTTTGAGACCAGCTTCTCCGTATCCACGCTAAGCCTGGGTGTGACAGCTGCTCATGACATGTGAAAAGCGCTGCAGCGTTACGATACGCTCTCTATCAGCATGTCTGCGCTCTACTGTTGATGAACTAAAGCGATAAAGAGCAGGTGAGGTGCCCCCCTCCTCTGGCTAGTGTTCTTTTTTAAGTTTGTTTTCCCTTTTTCAACTGGATGAGAACAAAGAAAACACTAATTATTCCAGTCACAAAACACTAAAGACTTATGTGAGTGGTGTTAACTTGAGACTGCTGCCTGGTTTTGAGGAGGCAGTTGCGTTTGAATTGTTTTCTTTCTGATTTGTCTCATACGCCGCTGAAGAGAAAATGCCAGCAGCTATGAACATTCTAGCTGATTCAGTTTTTAAAATAATTTCCCTTTTTGAAAGAACAAAGGTTACCTACCTGCGTGGCATTTGAAATGAGGTTAGACTCAGTTATGGCTGCTGGGGCCGAATGATGGTGATCAGCATTCTGGAGGCTTTACATTTAAAGTTTGTTGTGACTATTGAGCTGCAGCTTTCTGTGGTGACTGGAGGCTTCCTTAGAGACAGACAGCTCTCATCTCTTGTCTGTTCTGTGTCATATGATGTCTGGTAATGTTGCCAAGAAATCTAAATAGTGCATTTATATTTCTTGTTACCTCTTACCGGGGAGATGTTTATATCATTTACAATGCCTCGCCCTGCTCCCAGTAGACTAAGCTGTCAGTGACTGAAAAATGCTCAGTGGTTGTTAACTGTCTTTTGAGTTAATACAATCCACTATAGCTAATGAAAGAGCGTTTAGTTTTTACAATTATTTCAGGTGATTGGCCAATCTCATCTGCTGCACAGATGACCACCGGGCCTTTGTCCAAAAACACTCTCTCGCTCTCACACGGTGCAAAAACAATGCCTATCCACATCATTGTTGTTGCATTGAGTCCTGAAGAGATTTTAAGTGAATAAAATGCCAATGGGGTGAATTTAATTCACGAATCAATTTGCATTAGAAGTGCTGTTGGGTCATACTGGATGTACCTGATGTGGTTAATGATGAGGCTGGAGGCGGGAATGAAGAAGTCGTCCACCCTGTCGAAGCGCCGGCCGACCGGTTGTGTGTGAACGGTGTGGTGGGAGACTCTTCCACTGGCCTGATTGATCACCTGGTGAATACCAACAGAAAAGCAGGTGGGTGTTTAACATGAGCTTGATGAATACATTCAACGCTGTGGATTTCTCCTCATTTAAGGCTTCAACTCGTACTGATTTGGAGCTTATAACCAAATGGAAAAACAATATGCGTACAGCTGATATGTTTTGTTTTTCGTTTTTGTGGATAAAGCTCATCAGCTTTTCCTCTTGTTGCTAAGATTGTGGAGCTTCTCAATGGGAAGTGATGTGTACTGTTGTCCTTGGTGTCTGAATAATAATTGTGCATGCATGGACGCATGCAGACATGCGGTTGTGTGTAGGCAGGCTCTGCTTTGATTGTGCCACAATGCACAAAGCAAATTGCCACAGACCAAACCCCACATGATGAGTTTCTGTGCAAGTGATGACAGCAGGATTTTCCAGTAAAACCACTCAACACTCAAGCTGGATAAAGACGACTGTTAGAGGAAATAAATGAAAAATACTCTTCACTGCATATTAGTTGCCTATTCTATGTTTAGATATTATATTTTTTAGCCTATTGTATGTTTAAATTGTATATTTTGCAGCTTATTATATGTTTATCATAAACATTTTTTTAGTATGTATATTTTTTTTCAACTGTGTTTTTTTAAATGAGGAACTCAATTTCAGTTCCTGTGTGTGTACACGTGTAGCAGAACTGACAAGAAAGCAACTTTGACTTGACTTTGAGTTGACTCTATTTATGCCACATCTTCTAGTGTGTGTCATAGTAACACATAGCATGGTCCCGGAGTCTTTGGACAGCGACACGTTTTTGCTGTTTTATATAAAAATGCTTGATGTATCTAGCTGCTGTATGTGTCCGCCATGAACAAATGTGGAATTGCTGCACACAAATTAGGTTTGAATAATAATCAAAACTTTGAAAATTTGATATAGCATCAGATTTGTGTCTTTATTGTTGATCAGACAATAGATGTGACTTGCTTTATTTAACATTCTGTGTGCTGGTTCACAACCAAATCTGCAGAAAATATGTCACAGTCCAAATACTTAACACACTGCAGTCTAAGTGCCTATTAATTAGGCAAGCAAGGCAAACAAATCAGCAATTGAAGATCCCAGAGAGACTGAGTGACTAATGCATTCATGTCACATTGGAAAACAGAGCTGGTGACAAGTTGGAGGAATTCACATTTAATAGGGTGGTTCTTTACAATACATAGTACTGGAGTTGCTTAAACCTGCCAAATGACAAAATGCAGCAAAAGTTGCTGTATTCAATGTAAGCAGAAGAAATGCAGTGTGTTTCATATTCCCTTCATTCTGCTGGATTCGCTATGAGGACTATATTATGCTCATTTTGAATCCCTATGGCTGATATTAGCAAAACATTTCCACACGGTATTAATTATAATCAACTAGAACAAGGCGTGAAGTTCCTCCATTAGCTCCCTTTATTTATACCAATCTGATCTATAACTAAAAGGAGTCGCTGATTAATAGAAGATTAGTCTTTATTTATAACCCATTAGAGTCACACTTCAAGCAAAAATGTCAAGCATCTTCAAGTAGAAGCTTCTTGACTGTGAATATTATCTACGTTTCATCTCACAAATTGAATTTAGCGCTGTTGTTGGAACAAATATTTATAGGTATCACCTCAGAGTTTTGAAAAACATAATTAGAATTATTCCCAATGTTGTGAACTTCATTCATCAAGAATTTAATTACTGTTTTGAACAGACATTTAAAGGACACGCCAACAATCCTGACTCTGCTTTGACCATCTGCATCTCTGTGCTTCTGTGTCTCATTCACTGCCTTGTAGTGTTTCCCAAGAACAAAACTCTGCAGAGGAATAAATAATGTGGTGGAGTAATACCCTGTGAATTGTGGATTTACCTGCAGGGTCGGGAAGTTCTTCTCCATGTCTCCCCAGCTGAGCAGCCACACCTGGTCGTGAGATTTGTCATAGTGGAGCTTCACAGGATACGGGTCGGTGCTGACCGTCTGAAAAGGGGACACACAACCAAAACCAAGACCAGCCGAGCCTTTAGAGACTGCAGGGCCACAGAATAACAATTCAAGGCAATCTAGACCTTGCTTTTGAAGAGATCCCTCTTTGATGTGCAGTGGTAATGCTTTTGAAAAGTTTTTCCTGCAGACTAATGCATCGTGGGTTGACAGGAGCAAGTCTTCTTTTAACAAGGCAGACTGGAGGTGTGCTTTTTTATGTATAAGGTGTGTTTGGTGTTGAGCTGCATTTCAAATCAAGTGGTGACAGACACAATTGCTTTACCACACTGAAGTAATTGCTTTCAGTCTTTATCCGTTCCTTGACACACGGCGGCAATATTCCAAGTCAGAACAATAGATGAGTCGCATGTGACAGAGAAGCGCTCCTCATGCATTATGTCCACCTGAGTGCAGATAGACAGCGAGCTCAAAGGGAATAGGGAAAGCGCAGGGAAGACGAATTCATGCAGTAGCTTCACTCTCAACAACAGCACGAAAAAGCAATCATCTTTTTTCAAGAGAATTATTGCAACCCGGTATTCCCACGGCCCCTTTTGACAGCAGCTTACTTTCTATAATATTTGTTTTGCTATGGAGTTCTAATAGTATTGTTTACCAAGGCAAAATATATACTGCATCACTGAGAGACTAAACCGCTCCTAAGAGAGTTATTGCAAATAAGAAGAGAATATCTGTTGAATTCTAACTAATCTCGGAGCATGTAGTCATCAGAGAAAACAGGTGTTCATGTTGTTCTTTTTCTCTTGACTAACAACTTCTTTCTGGCTGAGGAAGATTATCAAGATCCTCAGCCAATATGCTCTTGTAACTTCAGCGCAGACTGCGGATCTGTCAGAGATGAGGCACGTAGAGCATTACAGCTACTTCAAACATTTGTCCCTGTGCACTTTGCAATTAATTAGTTATAACACGCCAAATGCAACTCACTCGTCGAAAGCTGTTCACCGGGAATTGAATTATTTACAAATTTAAAAATGCAACTTGTTTGTTATTATTACTTAACACACAGCAATCATATTAATAATTCAATGAGGAAAATGGAAAGCAGAGAAAGCAAAAACCAGGACCCGTGTCTTTCTCGCTGTTCAAGACGGGTGAGAGCTTCAGGTGGTTAATTAACAACTGGTAATATAATGCAATGAAGCTAAACCTCCAGGTAACTGAATAATGAGCTTGTGACAGACTCTGGGACACCAACCTGCTTACTGGCAGGTCCTGAGAGGCTCCGAGCTGTAAACAGCCATCACGGTGTCAGGAACATCTGCAGGGATCTGAGCAACCCTGGATTGTCCTGACACACCCAAAAACCCACCGACACTGATGATTTAACTCAACACTGCCGGCTATAAATGTGCTGAATCCTGTCTGTGCCATCTCCCGAGCAAACCTCACACAAATAAAATTACCTCAGGAAAATAAATGGTGCTGCAAGGTGGCAGAGTGTTGATGTGGGGGGGGGGCTGCTTCTTACACCATCTGCGAGGAAAACTGCAGAGGTTGCCACGTTACGATATCTATGAAAGGTTGCCGAGCGACAGTATCCAGGAAAAGGTGGGTTTCAGGGCTTACTTGGTCACTACATCAGTCTGAAGGTTAAGTGTAAGTCTTGACAGTTGCGGTTTGTCTGAAACGGGTCAGGTCAGGGATTAGCAGTCAAACAAAAGGTGATACGTCTGATCATAAAGCTGAAAAAGCAGCACTTTAGATCGTTGGTTCAAGTGGAACAGAGCAGTGTTGATGCACTGCCAAGCTTTAGACAAGAAAAAAAGACTTTGTCCTGTTGGAAAGTCAAACACGTGGACAAAGATGAGAAAGTCTTGTAATCTGTTGTCAGAACTGGGGTTGGTGTTTGGTAGCATTTTTATTGAACCTGAGGGCTTTCAGATCCCTTAATCAAAGCGAATGATGTTGAGTTCACGCAAGTGATCGAAATTAGAATGTTTAGGAATTCACTGAGATCTTCAGTCAGCTGTTGCTGGTAAAGAAGTCAGAAACAGTTTCCAGTGGCGCTACCTGCCACTAAAACACCAAACTGAGATGAAAAGTCAAAGATAGAAAATGTAAACTAAGTTCATATATATGTATATATTTCCATGCTGAGAGACCTGATTCAAAACTGCTGAACTTGATAAGCCATCCAGTCGGTCAAGTCCAACAACAACAACAAAAAGCTCACAGTCCATTTACAATTGCAGAGTTCAGATATCAGCCCACTTTTGTTTTACAATTACAAAATTAGATGAATTATCTATAGCTAATCTGCCACCACTGATATGTGCCATTTTATTAACAGTTAGGCAACAGATATTGCTGCTGTTTTGTGGACCATAAACGCATAACAAATAAACCCCGGCAAAGACATATTTGGCTTTTGCACACTCATTAACTAAAACCTCGTTTATGTCCTGTTGTGCAGTTATGTGTTAGAGGCATAAACTGCGGCCACAGTTTCACAGCACATCACTGTTTATACTTGGCTTCACAGTCAAACTACCAAACAAACCTTGGAGTCATGCTTGTATAGACTCCCTTGGAAAAAAAGTTTATTTTTTCTTGTTTTTTTTTTTGTTTGTTTTTTTTTTGGCCTACAACATGTATTTTATAGGAAACTCTCCAAACTCTGATCTGTGATGATGTGTACAGCTTAAATAACAACATTTGTTGTGTATTTAGTTCCTCATTAATGATTAAAGGATCATTTCGGTTTATCACCTGACAGAGAGTCTGACTGAAAGGAAAAACAGAAATTAGCTGCCTGGAAGAGCCATTTTGCTAACTGGGTCAGGGGTTTTGAAGGTTTATTTACACGTGCGTTGCCATTTTGTGCAACTCCACATTTTCATGAATCGCTACAACAGTGGCGGAGAGTGCAAAGTTAGCATAACCCTTGGGAAATGTGTCAAGCTGAAATAAACCAGAATTATCCTTTAAATAGGACCCTGCATCACAATCGGCTGGCAGGATGCCATATATTACACCTGTTGCCAAGCAACTAAGTGACTGACTCTACCTCCATCAGTTTGATGTTGCTGGAGCACCAGCATCTCAGACCAAAACAAATGGCTGCATCTGCAACATCTGCCTTTTCCTCTCACGTACAGTTTACAACCAGGAAGATTATGTATACAACAACCAACAAAAAAATAACCCAGCCACAACCATCAGTCTATGATAGCAGTGTGGCATACATTGAATGGCTCTAAATGACAGTTAAATTATCTTCACTTGATTAGCTTTTCCTTTGCTCCATGTGTTGTAACTCCAGTCCAGTCTGTCTGATGAAACAGACACACAATGACTGGAGAGGAGGAGACACAGTGGAGTGAAGGACAAGCAGAGCAGAGCAGAAAAACAGCAGCAGAGACTCTCACACTGAGCTAAACAGGAATGAGTGCATTTAATTCTTTGGTTTGCATTGCACTGTTGCTTTACAATGTGGTGAAGGATGTCACTCAGTCTGTTTTTAGATATGGGAAGGGCTACCAGTTTCAACGGGAGGTGTTCACATGCACTAACATGCACATGAAGCCAGACTGGCTTCCAAATCATAGAGCAGAGAAACTCTGATTACAACTCACACAGGGAGTGTGACTTCAGTCTTTGTTTGGGATGTCATTACTTCACTATATCTTTATATAACTAACAGCTGTGTACCGTTATATTAATACTATATAAATCTTTCGTGAAGACTTCTAGGTGACAGTCAAAAATGTGTGAAGTCTACTGTTTAGCCACTACCTGCAAGTAACGCTGACAAATGCTAGCTAACTCTAGTTCCTTCAGCGGGAGTGTGACTTTTACCGTCACCTTTAAACAGATGCAGCTCCTCGGTGAGGCTGAGCTGACTGTGTACATCCTTCTCACAACCTAATACAACCTTGACATTTAACTGGATTTGTTTACGGCTTTAGAAATAGAAACCAATACATTGCACACTATCGGGATACCGAATGTTGCTGTTCTGTATCCCCCAGGTCATCTATTAACCATGGCCTGAGGGTCTGTGTAATTTGAAGCTAATAGCACCAACAGTAACAAAACAAGCAGAAGATTATCAAGGTCAACCAAGTTGATGCTTGTTCAGGAGCAAAACTTAAGTTCATCCCAGTATTGACTGTAATCAGGTCTAAGGTCTCTGATTATCTAAACATGGTGGGTAAGGAAAAAGTTCAAGTTTACATTATTGGGTCAACCAGTAGTCAAATGTGTTGTAATTTTTATGACTTCTTGGCCAAAACTCACCATAGCCAGTATTAGCACATCATAGCATTGACTCTTGTGTATTGATATCCCAATAAATTATTAATTAAGTAGAATATTTTGGGTTTGAGCATATCTAAGTTGTTTCCAAGAAGTCTTGATAAATCCACATTAAGTTTGGGTAACACAAAAAGCCTACAGTTCAATGCTTTCGAATAATTGATTTTGTTGATGGAGGATGGTGCTTTGTATCAAAATGAATTCTTAGGGTACGATCTGATGAAAAAAATGTCCTTCATTCCTCAAAATCAATCACAGAAACTACCCATATGGAGTAATGATGTATCGAAGGCTGTTGTGAAATATGCTGCTTTCAATCAATGTGGGAACACTGAGGCGGGGGGGCGGCAACCTTGAGATTTGTTGGCACAGATGGAGGCAGATTTCTTTAAGAAAGAACTTTTCACTTTTACAGAGGCACAAACAGGAAAGATTGCTTAATTTTTTTTCCCCCCTTGTCCGTGTAAAATTGTCAAAGCCTTTCGGTGTTGCTGGCAAAACTGACATGAACCTGCTTTTCCAATTTAGCCTGAAAATTACCTGGACGGCCTTCTGAGACTGGATGTCAACTATGAGCACTCGATCCAAGGTTGGCTGTGTCACATAAATAAACTTGTCCTTGACGTTGACCGCCGATGACCACACACACCTCTGAACCGCCTCTCCTGGTGAGGTTGGGCACACCTCCTCCTGCAAAAAACAAAGGTATACACATGCATTGTGAGCTAACTGGTTTTCATACTGCAAGGAAATACTTGTCATTAAAAAACAATTACCCTCACCCAGTCGTTACTCTGTGTCGTTTGCTACTTGCAGTCTTATCACCTGTGCTGATGTGAGTCGTGTTATCTTGGCAACTTAGATAAATGAGCTTTGCGAGGTCCTGCAAAATCTCTGTAATCGCTCCCATTTGTCCACACATAATCCACAGAACAAAGCCTGCAGACGATCTGCGGCTGTTCAGCTTCCAGTTTTGGCAGCTCTCGCCTTCCTGGCCAACAGGAACCTTAACCAGCCTTCTGTCTCTGGAGCTTCCCTCCCCTTCAGCCGCTCCCCAGCCCCCCGAGCCTCCAGGCTGTGCCCAGTCGTCTGTTCCATACTCGGTGGGACAATTTAGGGAGCTGCTGGCCAGCAAGGATGAATGAAGGGCTCCAGCATGGTAGGATGAACTCTTTCTCTCATATTTACAACCGCAGAGGCAGTTCACGACAGGTGCCTTCCCACAGGCCAACTTCTCTCAGTTAGAAGGGCATTACGTAATGAATGAACTGAACTGAACTTCATATCAAGGGTGAGACGGCATTCATCTCCACTGCAGACCCCCACTCGCCATGTGCCCTTTATTTTCTCTTTAGAAGCAGGTTAATTTGGGCAGACATAAAACAAAAACATCCTCCTCAGGGGTCATTTCATTGTGCAAAGCATTAAAGCAATGACAGTGCTTTGACTTTTTTTTTTTGGCTTCAAAACAAGGTCTTTTAATTCTTTCTAACTAATGTCTTTATAGGTTGCAACGTCCAGGTGTAGCACCATCTGTCAGCGCTTTTGATTTTTAAAAAAAAAAGGGTTGAAGAAGTCAGTTTTAAAAGCCAGAAATCCCAGCACTTGCTGAAGTAATTGTTGAGTCATTGGTATTGAACTCCGTGACACCCCTGCAGACCCACACTGTGGTCATTTTGTGCTGTGGGGCTGTAAATATCTAACTTATTGCACCTTTAGGAGGTGAGAAATCGAACATCTGATGCCCAGCTGAGGGTGTGAATGGAGGCGGCTGTAATCCTCTTTGTGTTTATGTGTGTTGCATATGTCAGCATGTGTGTGGGTGCATTGCATGTATGCGATTTATGTAGTAACTGACAGCTTCTAAAGACCGCAGATATATATGTTTTCTTTTTAATATTAAAAAATGCCTACACATGTATTTTTCCGTGGATCTACTAAAATCCTGCGTGTGTTGCACTGGAACCATGCCAGGAGCCATACAGCGCTTTATCTCTCAAGCATATACTGTGGAAAAAAACGACTTTCATATTGTAAGGATTTCTACTGTCTATGCTCGAGAATGTGAGAAATATGGGCATACTGATAGTCCCCAGTTAAGCCAGTGGATGATTTGTAGCCTCAGTATATTTGTGACACATCAGGCGTTTGTGGGGAGGAAAACTGTGGAAAACAGTGAAGCAGTAACATCAGAGTCAGAAAGAGAAATGCTACAGTGAAATAGCAGCACGGTCTCATGTATTCTGTCAAGGTGTTGCTCTCAGGTTTCAATCCAAGCTGCTGTACAGTTTGCCTGGACTCCGCTGGGTGCCAGATATTGGCTTCACATTCAATGCAGTTTTGTCCATTCTATGCAGACTTTCACCCTGATTGTTGTGCTTCTACCAGGGTTTAGTAGGTTAAGTTGATGAATGATGTCTATTTTGTTTAAAGAGTGTTATTATTTCCTACTTTGTTGGACTGCAGCCTACAGTTTAAGTACAGTTATGAACCGCTCGTGGCTATGTTTTGGTTATTAGACGTACGTTGCAATACATTCGTCACCATTATTGTTTTGTTTCTGTGCTTCACACGCAGTGCCTCTCTGACATGGTGAAAATGCTCTGAGCAGACTCCTGGCCTGGTGCTACCAGTTATGACATAGTGATGTAGTGAAAGATCAGGAGTCCAGCATGTTAATCCTCACAGTTTAAATTAAACAATGACTCAGAGAGTGTTTCTGGTGGAAGAGAGAAAGGGCAAATGAGTTGTTGTTTGAGTGCCTTAAGACTGTAAGAGCCATTGCCTGACAAATAGTATTTTTTTAAAATTCCAATTTTATAATTCTTTGCCTGTTTTCAATAACAAAGACACACACACAAAACAGCTGTGTATGTGTAGGGCATTGACAATACATACTCATAATCCCTCCCCCATTTATAAGCAATGAAAGACGGACATTCAACAGCACTGCAGTTCTCGACACAACAAGAACAAAACGCTAATGAAACTTCTCAGATTGTGTTCTGCTGCAGGTGGAAGTCGAATAAAGACACTTAGTGGACTGACTTTACTGCAATTGGACATCGCAGTGTTTTCCTCGATACGGTTTATATCACATCTGAGCACTATATGGTCGGATAGGATAATGGATTGGCTGTGCGATTACCATAAACAAATCAATCAATGCTGCTCTGTGATGGAGAAAACGTGAGTTCCATGCTGGGAACAGCCTCGTGTGTTCACACCGCAATCCACCAAGACAGCGCTGGAGCTGGCATTACAGCACTCGCCGTGATTGATATCCTAATACAAACACACCTCTCGGAGGAATGCTCGGCTGATTGTTGTGCATTCATGGCGTGGCTTTATGCATAACAACCATCCAATCAGCACACGGCTCCTGGATGAAAGGCAGCTGAGAGGAAGGCGTCTATTTGGGAACACATGTAAATCTAACAGGTATCTATCAGCCGGCCGCTTTGAATATTTCGCTGCTTGAAAGCTTTAGTGATAAATGGTGATTCACGGAAGGGGGTTGGGTGTAAAATGTCCGCTGTGAGGTGAAGCCCCCTCTGACTGCCTGGGGTCTGTCAAGGAATTAAATTAAACAGGTGGACCTGACAGTGTACAGTGGCCACTGGGTCCACTGGGTCCACTGTGTCCACTGGGTCCACTGGGTCCACTAGGTACTGTTTTCTGCAGATAACAATACTGCACAGAGAAATGTGTGACTATCAATAACTGCTTTAAAGCTGCACCAATCGATGTTTTTTATATTAACAAAGGAAACAAATGAGTAGTTAATACGAAAGGTGTCTGTAATAGCGTTAAACCCACTGAGAATTATCATGCGACTGCAGTCCTCCTGAGCTCAGTGAGGAATTTTAGCTTCTTTCAGCTCATAGTTTCTCATTTTAACAGAACATTTCCTACTCCTTTACTTCTTCAAGTGGAAAAAAGCTCAAAATACCCACAGTAAACTACATTCTCAAAAACCAAACGGGGGACAGAGGAAGTTGGAAAGTAGGTAGTGAACATGATGGAGAATTTAGATCCAGGTCCAATAACATGTAACATTTAATTCTTCAATCGTTTAATTTGTATCTAAACATGTAAAAATCACCAAATAGTTGAACAGACGTGTCGTATGTTCTGTTGTACTGAATGTTTTAATGTGACTATTTTATGGCATTTTTCAACCTTGGAGTGCTCTTCTAATCTAGTCTGAACTCTCATCTCTTTAGGATTTTGTGAGAAACTCGCTACATCATCTGCACTCCCAGTATCTCACGCATCCATTAATTTGAAAACCAGGAGTGAAATAAAAGCACTACATTTCCTTTTGGACCTGTCACAGATACAGCAAGACAATGACACTGCTATTTGTCATGCAGGTGCTTGAGGACATATAGATCTACATTCGCCTCATATCTCGGTGCACTCATAACTATATTGATGCCGCTGTGGTTTGAGGTGCTAAAATGTACAGCTGCAAACTCTTGAACAGGGATTCTTTACCTGCTCGGCTGCATTTAAATAAGAATGTCAGCTAAATCCCACCGACAGCTATCGTCTGATATCAGTAGCTGTTACTAAGTAACACAACAGGATGTTTGTCGTTAAGGCCAGTGAATAACAAATGATCGCTTTCCATTTAAAAACACCCAACAATTATTTCCTATTTGTGAGTTGTCATACATTTATGCAGATCGTTCACAACAATACAAACACCTGCCTAATACTGTGGAGCTCCCGCTCACGCTGTGAGAACAGTTCTGACCCACTGAGGCCTGGACTCCATGACACCTCTGAACGTGTCCTGTTGTATCAGCCACTGAGACATTAGCAGCGGATTCTTCAAGTCCGGATAGTTTCAAGGTGAGGCATCTATGAATTGGACTTGTTTTTCTAACACACCCCACAGATGCTTGATCAGACTGCAATCTGTGAAATGCGAAGGCCAAGTCAACACCTCAAACCCTTTCTCATGTTCTTCAAAGCATCCCTGAACAATGTTTGCAATGTGGCGTGGCTTATTATCCTTTGGTTTCGTGTCAAACTAACATCCAGATGAATGTCAGGACCCAAGGTTTCCCAGCACAACATTGTTTAGAGCATAACCTTGCCATGCCGGCTTGCATTCTTCCCATAGTGCATCCGGCTACCAGTTCTTCACCAGGAAAATAATGCACACCATCCGCATGATGTAGAAAAAAATGCCAGTCATCAGGTCAAACCACCTTCTTCCATTGTTCCGTGGTCCACCTATGACGCTCATGTGCCCATTGTAGGCGCTGTCAGTGGTGAACAGGGGTCTGCGTGGCCACTCTGACTGGTCTGGAGCAGCCCTCATACACTGTAAGCTGCATGCATTGTGCGCTACTTTTTTTTTTTTTTAATAATAGCCTGCAGTAAGGCTTTTAGCTATTTGTGCAACAGCAGCTCTTCTGTGGGATCAGACCACACCAACCAGGCTTTGCTCCTCGTGCGCATCAGTGAGCCTTCGGTACCCATGACTGTCAGCCGTTCACCTTTTGTCCTTCCTTGGACCACTTCTGGTTGGTACTAAACACCACACCTCAGTCTTAGAGATGCTTTAAACCTGTCGTCTTGTCATCCTTTGTCAGAGTTGCTCAGATTCTTACACTTTACCCGTTTTTCCTGCTTCCAAAACATCACTTTCAAGAACTGACTGCTCACCTGCTGCCTAATATATCCACCCCTTGACAGGCGTTATTGTATCAAGATAATCAGCATAATTCACTTCACCTGTCAGTGGTTTGAATGTTGTGGCTAATCAGCGTTCATCATACATGCTTTCATGTTTCTGACTTAATGTTGGACAATGTACAGCTTTTGATTTATGCCTGCCACGGGCTCACTGCGCTGTTCAACACTTGCTTTTATGTTTCTGTTTTATGACTTTATCTGGTTCTTTGACAAGATTTTCGAATACAATAAAATATCAATTTTACAGGGAGCATTTAACAGTGTTGTGAGTTCCTGGCAAGCGTAAATCATTACAGTTTGTTGGTATCCTGGACAAGAATGTGTTTGGCACACTGATTGTTTGGAGGGGAAACAGCTTAGATAAGTCAGAGTAATTTAAGCTACATATTGAATTACTACGAATCATTATATTTAAATTAGTTGCAAACTGGGGTTAATGCCATTCATCTTCTCCATAGGAGGTCCGAGGCTTGAATCACATTAAGGCCAAGGTTAAACCCACTATAAACATCACCTTATGAAGTTTTATTGCAAACATGTCAGCACACAGACATTAGTGGGGCTCAGTGATGTATGTTTTCAACATTTCTAGGCAGCAGTGGAGCTCCGTGGTGCAGAGGAATGAGTGAAAACAGGTTTGTTTTTTTCATGGGATTTGTCAACAACAATAAAAGTACAGAAAAATAATTTCAGAAAACCATCAAATTAGGATTTGCATTGGGGAAAACGCCTCGCAACCAGCAGCTGTTTTTTTTTTACCTAATAGCCCCAGAAGTACATAGTAAAAGATGATCTGTTCCAACAGTAAGGCCCAGGTGTTCCTCCTCCCCCTCACAAGCTTCAGCTCACACATATGAGTCACTGTTAAAAAGACGCTGAATGTTTCCTTTGCCTGACCGCTCACCTGCAGTGCCAGCAGCTTCTCACTGGGCTTGATGTGTCGCTGTATCTCACACGCCACCGGCTGAATGACTTTAATGCCGTCCTCATAGAACACATAGAACATGTTGCCAATGCCGAGACCTGCAGAAGAGCAACAACAGCCCCGTTACATACCTGAAAATAGCTTCTGAGACTGCACAGTGTGAACATTTGCAGCGAAATAAGCCTACAACACTGTTATCTACTTTTGAAGCATCGAATCATTTAATCCTTCTCATCACAGTTCAGTAACCCTATTACAGAAATTCAATTAACTCCGTTTAATGAATGCTATAGAGGAGCAGAAGCAGTCTAGACGTACCTTCTTCTCGCCACAAAATGTTTGCCACTGTGAGGGAGGAAAAAGAGGAAAGCACGGTTGAAAATAAATGCAAGAATCAATTGGGTCCCTTTTGTGAGAGCAAACACACAAACACTAACTCCTGTTGAGGCAAAGAGGAAAGCAGACGACATGAAAGTTTTATGGAAACTGTCTCTCTGACACTCAGTGCAGCAAACAATCGATGGGGCTCTCTTCTTGGAAATAATTTGATACCAAACATTGGAAAATAGAGTGCAGTCAACAAAAAGGACTGTAAAACAAGTTATGATTTTTGGATGCTGAAAGCTTATGCAGAGAGACGTAAAATTAAAAAAAAATAAAATAAAATCTTCAACATCAGATCATCATCCATCAATGTTAGCGTTATGGCTAAGCTGCCTTAGACACCCATGAGTAGTCCACAGGTTTCAGGCTCAGATGATTATCATAAGTCATTAGGAGGGATTAATGTGCTCCTTCTTCAGCGGCAAAAACCTGTTTTGGCTTCTATAACAGGTAATTTCTCATTAAATTCACTTAGAGGTGACTAATGACATGAAATGTGGGATGAAAGCCACATAACACCCTGAGTGCCTTAATGGGCAACCTGAAGCACGGACCGGCAGTTGGCTTTCAAAGCAGCCACTGGATAGTCTGACGGAAACTGTGCCATTATGAGACCGAATAGCTGATGTGGTGAGAAGAAAAACTAGAACCGGTGTAAAGATTCTTTCCATGCAAATATGCGAGCAAATTGCGCTACTCAATCAATCTCATCCTCCAGCACACCAGCAGCGCCACTATCCTCTCACACTGGCTTTTTAACTGTGACCTTCTCCCATTGTTCATCTGTCCCCCAGTCTTCCCTCTGCTTCCATTCCATCTCCCATTTTCAGTCTACAAACCAATCTCCAGCCCAATTCACATCCGATTCTAATCTTGCCTCTATTGCAATGCTCATTCCTGCAGCCTCTTGCTCGGCTGGACAGATGCAGAGAAAGAAAAGGGGGGGAAAGAGACAAAGCCAACTAGACACCACTGTGCTGTTAGTCAGCCGTAATCTTTCAAAAGTGCTTTGTCAAGTGTTTCCTGTGCACTCTTGCATACCTTTTAGCTCATTAAAAGTTGCACAAAAGGAGCAGGCTCTATAGATAGAGGAACAAGGAAGGGAAGGCGAGGATAAAACACAAAGAAAAACAATACAATTTATTTGAGATCTGCCAAAAGTGGAAAATTGAGAAAATGGAAAAGAGGAGTTGAGATGAGATCTTGTGCGCCCCGGTCTTTTCCAATAGCCCACAGTATTGATGCTATTCATCACTTGGCAGAAAGACTGTGGCTGTTCTGCGCATACAATGGGCCCATACATCAACTTCATCATCCATATAACAAAACAAGCTGGCTGCCACTGTAGGCGGTGAGTTCACTCTTTCTGCTCGTAATAACTATGTTTCCACTGGGCTCCAAACATCGGGGACGCCACGCTCACCAGCCAGTCTGGACTCTGCAGTTCCTTCCCGTCAGCAAGGTTACATAAATTCAATTTGTTTACAAGAGCACGCTGCTACGACAATGGGCCAAACAGCCTGTGGTGTTCACCACGGTGGCATGGCAGAAGACAGCAAATGCACACTACAGGTAAAGTAATAGTAGATGCAAATGCAGAATGTAACTCCGGATGACTGCCCTGGGTGTGCAGGGTTTCGCTCCTCTTTCCAGAGATTATCCCAGAAGTTCCCTGGAAAAACCAAGCCCTAAGTTACGCTTTAATTATAAGCACCAAGCAAACACTTTTTTGTTGACAGACTGCAGTGCAAAGCCTGCTCGCTGCTGTAGCCACTTATAATGAGGAAGTGAAACAGTAATGCTGCAGAAAGGGTGAGGGGGGAAAAAAATTCTTGTACTTTCTCAGTTTCTTTCGTTCTGTCTTCATCTTCACTGATGCTAAAAAGTCCTTTGAGAGCAGGGAGTGCTAACATGCAGAGCAGGTACTAGCATATCCAAGCTATGCCAAAAAGATTTTAGATGCACCTGCCAACTCCCACTTACACTACATGGAGGCCTGGATCAAGATGCCCCAGGACCCCCTCCTTTGGGTTTTAGTCAGAGCCTGTAAATCTGGATATCAGCAGAAATGTGTCTGTATTTAATGCTGCTTTCTCAAATGTTCCTCCTTTTATATATTTTCCTTTTCTTCACTACTAATTCCAGTTCTACAGCCTCAAATGTTCTCCTTTTTCATCTTCTTTGTATACCCTGACTATTTCACATAAGTTGAAGTTTTGATATTTATTTTTGGCGCTTAGTTGAAGTGATCATGGCTCAGATGAATAAAGGGGACGTCAATGACATCCATGCACCAATGACAACGGAACGAAGAGAAGAGTTGCCCTGTTTGCAAGTTTCAAAAGTCTTTAAAACTTTTTCTACGATCAGACATTTTATATACTGATGCAGTCGCTGATACAGCACTGCTGCTGTCATTAACATCTATTAATGCAAAGTTTGTCAGACGACGCTGTGACCATGAAATTATGATTGAGGCAGCTGTCGTAGTCCTTATAGATTTTGGCTGTGATGCACAGTTTTGTTGTTTACCAGCTGGGAAGAAGGAGAACAAGAAGAAACTGAACTGTTTTGCACGTGTTTTACTGTAAATAGAGGTCCATATAAAACAACTTAGACTTTGTTCAGATGCTGGATTTTTTTTTTCTAGACTGATGTCAAACTCCTCAATTAAACAAACCAAAAAGAAAAAGGTTTTACAAAATATCTCCATGAGCATGGAAATGCAAAAACAGCTACAAACACTACAATAAGCATCCCAAAGCAGCTACGGCCTTAATTATGCATAACTTTAAGCCTTAATACAATTTAAACGGGTGAATAATATCAAAATTCAACCCCCTGTGCAGTTAGCATTAAAAAAATAAGCTAAAGAGACCAAAACCAGGCTGTAAACATGTATTTTTCTTCTGTAAAATTGAAAATTTTAACATGGAGGTCTGCAGGGATGAAAGTGCTTTTGAGCCAGCCTCAAGTGGCCATTTCAGGAACTGCAGTTTTTTGGCACTTCGACGTTGGCTTTGGTTTTGTAGATTCAGAGTTTGCCCCTTGTTGTGAACAAGGCCTCAGGCTTTTAGCTCCAAACCCATCCATTCCTTCTCAAGATTTGCTTTAAAAAAAAGCAAAACAAATGTATAGTTTCAATTTTATGAAAGATTCGGTAATTTAGCAGCTGCAGTTTCTAGCAAACTCAGAAAGGCATAGATAGTACATTTTGTTCCGGAGTGACTTTCACACCACAAGGCTTATCCTGTGCAAAGAAAAATGATAAAACTGGAAAACTTAACATCAGGTTTTATGAATTCAGAATTATAAAGCCCTTTGATACCTTTGTGAGTTTTAACGGGCCACAGAGAAGGTCATAAAATTGAAACTCTCTGAAGGTAGCTGGAATGATTGGGTATCTTTTTCTTGCGCGATTTGCAAAATGTAAAAATGACGGTTTATACGGTTGAGGAAAAGTCATCAAGGGTCATTTTAAAGGCTGAGATATTTCATGTCTAATTCAAAGCGACCACCAACTGATGGTGACTTGAGCCTGTCTGGTTTTAAAGTGAATACTGATGAAAAAATATATCATTTTCAGGCCTTTGTGCTTCTCACTCGGCTTCTTCTCTCTGCACTACAAACAGTTATGAGTCACCTAGTGATCAAGTCCCACTTCAGACGGAGCAAGAAGTCTTTCAGCTTTTATTTTTAACCCATCCACTCTTCAGTCACCAAATTCTTTAGATTTTTTAACAGCTTTTTTTTTTCCTCATTGCTTTTAGTAGCTCTGTGCCGCATATATTTGCGTTTGAAGATTGAGGGCTAACTTCAACAGCAAGTCCCTGCCAGTACTATTTAAAAGTCAGGTAGAGTGAGCGAGCTTTCAAAATAACAGGTCTGACTGCACTTGAATTAGAGCTGGGAGCCTGTGGAGGACTGAAGGCTGTATCATCTCTTTAGTAAGAAAAGTATTCAAAAGACTTAATCCTTGGAGAAAAATCCCTGAGAGTTTCAAAAAAATACAAGTTACTGGAAAGAACTTGAAACATCCAAAGTTAAAAAAAATAAAATTCACACTCACAAGTGTTTGTGTTTCATCACAAAGACAGCAATCGGGGACATGGAGAGAAAAACATAGAGCCGTGTAACCAATGTGAAACACCTATGTTGATGAAAAAGACATCTTTTTTTAACCATATCACTAAATGAAGAGTTGCTTTTTGACGCAATATCAGATCAATAACAGTTGAAGCTGCATACTAAATGTCTTCTTTTTTTTATTTTTTTAAATGTAAGTTCTTTGTTTGGCCTTATTTAAAATGCATGAATATAACCAATTTACTTTGTTCTTGCTTTGTCCTCTGCTCTTCATGCTTTGTTTTGATTATGTATTTAGAAAGATCACTATTCTCATCATTAGCATTATTATTACATTAGTCTTCTACAGAATCATCAGAAATATTCATAAGCTGTCGTGTTGTAACTAGGGCTTAGAGGCGTTTAAACTTTCCACTGGATTTACAATATTCATTTCACAAAGCCTTCAGCATGAAACTCAGTCGACAGGCAGTGCGCTGCTGACACTGTGGATAGCGTCACTGCCTGGTTAGAGCTCCTTGTTGCTGACAGCGTGTCCAACGCTGTGTGAAAGCCTGCTGTGATGGGGAGGGACACTACTGATGGAAACATGGACGCTATTTTGGCACGAGCCGATCTTCTCTATTCAGGGGATATGGAGCAGACAGCATGGCGGAACGCGCAGAATGAAACGGCTTTGTGAAGACTTTGGTGTGGAGTCGTGGTTCTCGTCCATGTGGCATCGAGGCCCAGGACATTGCGGGGTTTTGTTCCAACCAATCACTTCACCGGCGGACTTCACTGATTAGATCTTCCCCTTCTGAATCTGTGAAATCAAGCAATGCTGTGTTTGACTGGGACAAAGACCTGCCAACTGTTAGTCGTCAAAAAATGGCAGACGAAAACAGTGTATCAGAGTACGGAGTGAAGACAGTAGAGTGTGTGGAAGACGGCATCAGGGGAAAAAATATGGAATAAGGGCAAAGACAAAGTTTGGCGCAAAGACAGCAGTCTATAAAAGGTTGATTAAAGGAGCAATAAAGGGGACTATTAGAATGAAATGTCCTTGATTTATTTAAGAGGGAGGTAAGAGGGCTACTGATACTTTAATGATCATTCCAAATTTGAAACCACTTTCGAAACCTTGAAGATCCATCTGCCATCGTGCTTTTCACTCAATTTTTGCGATCACAGTGATCATCAACGACCTCCAGTTAAATATCACACACAGCGCCGTATGTACGATGAAAGTAGAACGCAGGTTCTGGTCTATTTTTTCATGCTGTATTTCTACATTACTGAAATTATCACAATTATTTCAAGCTTCATATAATCTGTATATGACAATTTAAATAATAATAATAATAATAATGTTGACAGTCCAGGGATGAGATATGAATTTGTGAGGTATCTGGTGTTTGTGAAGATTCTCAGTCATCCAGGTCATGGTTATTCTCCTAATTTAATCGTAACAACTGGATTTGCTTGAGTTTCTTGAAGACGTTTCACTGCTCATTTAAGAGGCTTCATCACTTTTGACTGACCAGTTGGGAGTTCCAGATACTTTTACTCCAGATAATATACTTATATCCTTAAGGAGCCAATGAGTATAGGGTTATGTAAGTATCTAGAGTATAAGTATCTGGAACTCCCAACTAGTCAGTCAGAACTGATGAAGGCTGTTGGATGAGAGGTGGAACGTCTTCAAGGAACTCAAGCAAGTCCAGTTGTTACGATTAAACTACAAGAATGAGGTATCTGGTGTTTGTGGAATTGTCACTTTAACCTGTACAATCTCTGTCAGCCAGTCTCTTGGATGGATCTCAGTGGACCAGCAAGTCCTCTAATAGTTATTAATTAAAAGAGAAGTTTGAATTGATCCATCGTTGCTAATAGGACTGTGTAAACTGTTAGGACATGTCAGCATCCCACATGCCTGTTGACATGCAGTAGAATCATTAATCAACACAACATGTGTGCTGTTCACATAGGCAGGGAGGTATCTGCGTTTATGTAGCGACGGTCTGGTTGCTTGAAGCACAAAATGTAACTAGCAGCTCTGCCGTGCTAATTGTGGTTTGACAGGGTGCAACATCACTCTTGTTAGAAACCGCAGATGGAACCTGCTGCCTTCATACAACTGTGAAGTGACTCGTCAGGGTGAAGGAAAGGCAGCCTATTAACTGTTGTGGATTACAGATCTGGTGAGAATCGCTCATTAATCTTTAGTCTGTATGTCTGACGTCAAGTCTGTGATGAGAGTGTTACTTTTGTAGCTAGCTGAGAATCACAAGAGTTGAACTGAACAAGAACAAAGTGGGCTGTGTGGTTTTAGGAAGGTGTATAAGGTTGGGCTTTTTACCAAATAAACTCACCAAAATGTATTAAATGTATCATGATGGCACTAATGCCCTGAGCAATTAACTGCTGCACAGCTTAAACCTTACAGCGTCTCCTCCCAGGGGCTCACGAAGACACTAAACCAGCGCAGGTGAGGAAATAACTGTTACAGCCAGTGTGATACTGTGCATTTTGAAACCTACACTGACTGGGAAAGAAACCCCCTATAAATATCTTGACACAAGGCAGAACAAGTAGATTGAGATTTACAATCAAAAGAAAATGACACTTCAGAAATCCCCAAACAATTTGGCAGATGAATTCATCTCTCTGAGTGGGGATGTTTTTGCAGTGTAACAGTGAGTCACTTTCCAGCCCACTCGTGTTTCAAGACTCCTTGTTCCTGCTGAAGTATTAAAAGGTCATACATTAATTAATGAAGCTTTACAGTGAGTTATGAAGTATGGAGTAGAGGAAAGGGAATATAAAGCAGAAACGAGTAGAAATAATAACAGTAAAGTCAATGTGAAGTACCGTACCTGCTCCTGTTTATGTTGCTGCCCCACTACTGTTTATAAAGCAGCCTGTACCTACACATTTCACACTAACAGAGAAGTAATCAGAAAATGCACATTACAAAAATATTTTACCTTTTTTTTTTTTTTTTGTTGCAATCTAGGCTGCATTGTAGAATGAAAATATGTATTTCACAGTACATAACAACATACCTGCTTCCAACAGACTGAGACACCAAAATATTTGTTGGAGTTAAAAAGTCTTTCTGCCCGTTGGATGACTGTGTCTTTGAAATCAGGTTCACATAAATAAGCTCTTAATCAGCAGCCTCTCTCAGCTTTCTGTTTCTCTACCTTTGTCAAGTCCTTTAGTGTAGTCAACAAAAAATCATTCAATTAGCTAAATGAACTTCAGCACAACAGGAGACAATGGGCTGATTACAGTAAGCATATATGAGCACTAAAGGCTAGGTCATGTAATGTGATGCAGTCATTTTATAACAGTGTAAGCAGAGAAACATTTCAGCTTTTATCTTGGCCCTTATGAGGGCTAGCCATACCTGCTGCTTACACTTGTTTTTTTTTTTTTTTTAAACAGTATCCTTAACATCAAAGTGGGAAAAAAATGTGATGGGAAATTGCTATGTTTTTCTATGTATCTCTAATGGAGACATATGTTTTCATATTTGTGAAGGAGTGGTTTGCTGGAATCTGGTAATGACAGTGGGATACTATGACGGAAATAAATCTCATTCTTTTATTCCTGGAAGTGTTCGACACACAGTAGCCTATTTGCAGAAATGGCAAACCAGGCTAATGTTAATGTGTGGCGCACTTCGCTGCAATAAATGCTTCAAGAGCAATTGAACCAGGAAGAAGGATTGTGAATTTGGATGCAAAGTGCATCCGTCAGGCTCTAAGGCTCTGAGGCTCTAAGACCCCCTCGACTGAATATCATGTTTTTTACCTTGTTGACATGTCCACATAGTGTTTTCTTTACATGCTAGAATACATATCATGAGTGAAATAAGGAATAAACGGCAGAGTATTTCCACCTTGACAGTGCAGTGGTCCAATCACGGTCTCAGCAACACATATTCAGACAGACATGGTTTTGTGCACCACAAACCTAAAGAAACAATTCTGTCAGTTTGCACGGTGGGACTTTCTGAATCATTATACATCTTCAGAAAAGGGTATCCGCTTCAAAACATGCAATATTGCTGAATTATGTAAATATGACACTTTATGTAGCGTAGAGTCATTTTGCAGTGTTTGAGCAGGGCCTTAGGTGAGCTGGTGTGCTTGAGCTGCGACAGGTAGCGGAGGGGTAAGTAATGAGGGAGGCAGAGACTGAGAGGTAGCAACGGTGTGGAGTTACAGCTAAACCATTTTAAAGCATGAAAGGATTATTTTCATGGAAACGTCTTGTAAGTATGTAACTTTGATGAACAGAGTGAATGATGTGGTTTAGTTGGTGACCGGAGAGCGACTAAAGGGTTCAAGGGTATCTGTTACAGTACAGCGACCGCAAACAAATACCACGACTGCCGCCATGTTCTGTCCTCTATGCTAATTATCTCTAATGAGAACCAATTAAGAACCAAATAGCCAAACAGTAACAGCTTACTCTCAGGCATCACATCAACAAACCTTAACGGCTGAGCAGACCTACCTTATCATGATTAGGAAAGTTATACTGAGATCATTCAAGCCCAGAGGGTGAAGTAAAGTTTGAAATTCATTCTCTACTCAAGAAATATGTGACTCAGAGGATGACGATGTAATCGGCCTTACGCTGTAGCATGGCAGTCTTCCTCTCATGCTCATAATCCTATCAATAATCATGGGATTAAACGTTCTTTATTGAGTCCGCAAGGGTACTCCAGTCAAAGAGGGCAAAGGGGCACCAGCTTTGGCCACTATACAGGACAAGGCAAGTTCCTGGTATGAGCCAAAGTGCAGCATAATGTAGAGACGTGGCAAAGTGAAGAGTCTAAAGCAACAAACGCTTGCTTTGAGCCTCGCAGATCCTCTGACACTGCAGAAATAATTGGCACATTGTGAAGGGCAGATATTTATGCCAGTTTAGCAGCAGACTGTCAGAGATGGATGGCGCTCTGCCTGCTGGTGACAGCCTCCGTTAAAGAGATCTCAGAATAGTGACTGCTCAGGTTTTCCCAAACAACGAAGTGGTTGGATAAATTTGAGAGAAAAACAGTTCAGTGCCGCGCCTGTGAAGAGAAGGTTTTGACCTTCAAGCTCCTCTGTGGTGAATTCATCTAAAGATGATCACTCATGTCTCGCTCATCAAATCAAGTTTTTCACTTCATCTCCAGCTTAATATCTTATTCAGCCCTTTGACAACTGGCGTAGTTAGTTATTCAGCTCTCTGTCTCATTGAAGTGTTGAGAATGAGAAGCCTAGGGCGGGTCATAAACAATGATTTCACTGAATGAGATCATTACTTTTCACGAAGTCAGATTTCTAAAACACTTCCAAGTATAATCACAATGTGTCATTTGAATCTCTGTCTGGTTCAGATCAATGCTATTAGATCAAGGGTGGTCTGGTGCCAAAACATGCCCAACAGCATCTCATCTACTGCGGAATCAGAGTATCGAGTTCCTGGTTGAAAGAGTCCTTGATTCTGCTCCTTAAAGGCAAATGCCACCCCTTTTGATAATGTGCGTATCTTGTCCCTGAGCTGAAACACAATTAAGTGAAGACTTGTGAACATCAGATACTTGCTGCTAAAGCTAGATGACCAAAGACTAATGCTTGAATATGTACAGAGACAAAGCTTTTTATGTAAGATGTCCGATTATTACATGCAAATGGTTTTCAGTGTTCGTAGTTGGTGGTCCAAGTCTTGATTAGCCAATCGAGATGTTTTATGTTTACGAAATAGTCTCATTTAGAAGTTTTAAAAAAGTTAAAAGGATATTATTTTAGACCAGAGTTTTACTTTAGATTTGGGAATAGTGTGCTAAAAGTTGGAGAATCTCTCCGTGAGTCCAGGGTGTGAAGCCAGCTGCTGCTTTATAGATTGGTTATAACTGGGCCAATGACTTTGGGGAGTCTCTCTGGCCACAGCATGATGTCACATGGAGCTAATCTGGACTCACACTCTAGGTGTACTCCAGCATGTGGGTTTAAATGAGGATTCTGATGTGACTGTGACACAAGTGGAGAGGACAGATGTTCAATATATGACTTTCTGATTAAACTTTGTTGCAGTGTTGTTTGGTCAAAAGCTTTCGTTTTAATAAATTAGACTTGGCACAGAGACAAGTATGCATATGTTTGCTTCTTTATGGAGTTCATGTTTAATGAAAGTACCCCAACATAGGTGCACAGTTACAATTTATAAGAGCACATCTCTCTAGATGAGAAAGATATTTCATGAGGGAAATATGCAGTCAGTGCCATGGCGAAGCATTTCCTATTTAACAATGCAGTACACTAATGAAAACACTCAAGAACACAGATTCTGATTTCAAGGTTTTATGCGTAAATGAGGAACCAGCCGTGTCACCTTGCCGAGTAGAGCTTACTTTATCATTACTCTTCTTCAGAATCAGTTTCCAGTTTGAACTTGGCTGACCTGATAACTTACCATTGTGTTGTGCAGAGTAGTTTCTGCTGTGTTTTAACAGTGTTGCAGGTGAGCTGGTGTGCTGAGTTGCAGCTTATGAAGAGGGGTGGGCAGGCAAAGAGTCAAAACTTCTCAGATCTGCACATTAAAAATGTGGGGTTGTCCCCTTTTAGGCAAGAAGGGATTATTTACGTAGAAAAACCTTCTGAATGTGTCATTTTGACACACAGATTGAAGTTTTTAGTGAACAGAGAGGGACTTCCAAATCGAATTGTTTTTTGAGCACTGACTTAAATGTGTCCTACATATAAAAACTGTATAAAAACTGTAAAGTGCTGAAAATTGGCATCAATCTAATATTTCTAATTAACATTGTTTTGAATCCTTAGAAATGAATGCTACATGACTGCGACAACAAGACTCAGACACAGTTTGTATCTTAGGTTAGGCTCAATAAAATTCTGAGCTAACAGAAGCAATCACTCAAACTTTGGAGAGAAATGAAGAGAGATTGTTGTTGTGGAGTTTTGAACATTGTATGAAAGTATTAAAAAATATATATTAAAGTTTAAAATTAGGAATTGTTAATCAAGATGTTTCCTGAGAGTATGTCGTTGTAGATTCTCAGTTATCGGATCATTGTAATCTAAGTCCATCCATCCATTATCTAGCTGACTGAGGGTGAAGGCAGGGGACACCCTGGACAGGTCACCAGTCTATCACAGGGCTACACTTAGAGACAGACAACCAAGCACACTCACATTCACACCTACGGACAATTTAGAATCACCAATTAACCTCAACATGTTTTTGGACTGTGTGGGAGGAAGCCGGAGAACCCGGAGAGAACCCACGCTGCACGGGGAGAACATGCAAACTCCACGCAGAAAGATTCCGGTCTCACCACCAGGACGCGAACCAGCGATCTTGTAATTCTAAGTGCTTTGGTTAGAAAAACTAAAGCAGCCATCTCTAAATAGAGGATGGGGTCTTTGACACTACTAATATGATGCAGCCCTGTGTTCAGCAGCAGCTTCACAGTCATTTCACAACTTAAGTCAGTAAATCTTGGGTCATTAACGGGCCGTGCATGTGATTTGGGGGTGAGAATAAATACCTGGAACTCCCTGCCTGTCAGTTAAAACGAAGTAAGCCTCTTAGATCACATGTGAAATGTCCTACAGAACCAAAAAATGACTTTAAGTTGCCTTCTGCTGAGGCACTAAGAATACTCCTTAAGAATTATCCTCGTTGTTGGCCAAATATCATTTGCACTTTATCTGCTGCGGTGTGGATGCTTTTTAATCTAGCAAATACACTCTCAGAATGCAGGCAGATTTCCAGTAACAACAATGCTGCTGAGTTTGCAGCTGCATGTCTACACATTCAGGTTCGTAAAAAGCAAGGCTATCACAAGCCTTTGTTATATTGCTTCTGATTTATTTTATCTGATTTTTTTTCCCCTAACAGACAAAAATTATCTGCTGCCCACGTCAAACAGTGAGCAACATACTGAGAAGTTTTATGCTGTGAAATAAAAAAAAGTCTTTTGTAGAATCATTGGTTTATTTCCTTTATACTGAAGTATTAAATATAAAACAGAGAATACAGCATGAACATTTGTAGCTGACAGTAGCAGTAGTCATCATTCATGGGAACACTGCTGGTGATAGCATTCCTTATCTGGACCTGGCTGAAGATGTGGCTGAACTGTGCTGTGTGTGACTCACAGCTGCTCTCTTTGCCATTTTGCAGTTATTGCAAGGAGAGGGAGGGAGTTCACATTGACTGCTCTGCTGGTGAAAAGCTCTCAGATGAAAGTTGGTGCCAGATTTCATGTACTAGTAAGACTGGCAGGGTGCTGATGAAGATGAAGGTCAGCAAGAGGCCAGCAGCCGCTGCGGCTTAGATAGAAGACAATGAGACGAAGTAAAAGATCTTTTGGAATGAGACAGAAGGTCGATGTGCCGAACAGGTGTCTAGGTGTCACGTCTAGCCAGCTTGTCTAAGCGCTAATGTTGCTGGGCTGGTGAAAATAATGGGAAAAGCAGCAGACTGTGTTGCCCAAGGTAGACAGTTCTTCACTAAGGAAGAAAATGCAAGCATGCATAGAGATTATCCGCTACTGTGAGACGGTGTTTGTAGAACAAAGGTAGAAATTAAATACAGATTGGCTGCATAAGAAGTACGCACACTGACGGATATTAGTTGGTATTCCATTCAGTGATGAATACATGAAATAATTAAAAGCTATGAGATCGAGGAACCTTTGTTTTTTTTTTAAATATGGAAACATAACCTGGAGTTGCAGTCTGTTTTTCATTATTTCTTTTCAATTATTGTGCAATTTATTTGTAATTCTAAAAATGATGTGCTGTGTTGTTTTTTCTTCTCTTGGGTTAAAGTTTTATATTTGTTGTTGTTGTTTTGATCGTGTGTGATTCGGTTTGTTGAATGTTTAAAAAGGCCATGATGAAAAAAGAAAAAAAGGTTTTCTTTATTCAAGCTTGCAGGAGAAAAAGAATAGATATGGATTAGTGACTCATCTTTTTAAATCTTTTACTATTGCTTTCCATTTTTTATTATTGCTCCCTGTGATGCTAAAAATGATCTCAACTCCTATAATCTGTTTTCAGGTACGATCTGTACAGGAAGTGCAGATAAAGAAATAGTCTCTTGGCTAATTCTGGTATATTGATCTGCTGTTAAATCAACCAAAACAAGTAACTGCGTACATTAATCCCTATACAGATTTATATACAAGTTTGATCATACAGAATTCAGATGTTCAAAATTGTGGTAAATTAACATCTATTTTGGAGAAGATGTATTCAAATAATTGCAGTGTGAGACTCACAGAATATCCGAACACATCCAACAACTTGAGCTGAACAAACAGCCGTGCATGCTCTAAACATCCATCCAGAGGATCATCTGTTTGCACTAAGCGTAATGAATCCGGTGCAAATCCACGGCAATATTTTTGGTAATAACAGCTGCTTGTTAAACATTTTATTATCCACTAAGACAACTGCTCAGGTAAAAGCAGCTGCAGAGCACGCTGACACTTGTTGTGCCTGATTAAGTTTGCTGTGTTAACGCCGCGCACAACAATGCGCACGAGCAGCTCAGACTCTCCCAGTCGCTTTGTTCTGGCCTTAAACGCTGATGTATTGACAACAGCTGGCAGCTTTCCTAGAAAATACCACCCGGCCACCTCCTTATTGGAGGGCCCAGTAGGAAAATCTGTCCATCTGTGGTGGCTAATCAAATACCAAGATAATGCAAATGACAAGACAGGGTCAAAACTCAAACCCGCAGCCCTCTCGCAGACTTAATGAGTTTTGTGTTTGTTTGTTTCACTTTCTTCCATGAGCAGCTGCTCAACCACAAAAAGGCCTCGACGTAGGTATAATCATCTGTTATCTTGCATCTGAAGTATTATTCTAATAGACATTTTTAGTCAGTTTATTTTATCAATTTGTCTTGCAGTTACTGATGAATAAATTTAGTTTTATAACACATATATATAAATAAATGTTCAAATATTTGACATTTGTGAGCATTCGTCTACAAACTGAAAAGCCTTTAAACTCTGAGTAATAACATTTGTTTAATAGTTTATTATCTACTTTCTGTGTCACGCACACACAGTTGTTAGCTGTAAAGTACTTTGTGATGGAACTGTGTTAAAAGCACTTTAGAAATACGTTTGACTTGACGTGACCTTTTGTGACCATTAAGCTAATTACGCTTGTGGAGCCGAACAATCCAATCGTCCTCTTTCTGCGCCTCTCTCATCCCAGACCTTTTGTGATTTCCGTGCGAAACAGACGAGGCTGTTCCCATGAAAAGTTTCTGGGTTTTGATTGTACTGACCTATCTGCGGCTGGAGGAATTAACGAGTTCCGTCTTTGCCGCGGTGAAATTGTAATCACGGTGTTCTGTAAATGTTGGCGGTAGGCAAGTAAAACTTCTTTCCGAATTTCTGAAATAAGTTAAACAGAGGTGTTTGTACCTTTGCACGGCAGCGATGGTGAGTTATATTAGAGCTGACACCAATTAGCAACGTTTTTCGGCTGTAAAAGAAGTCTGAACCGCAGCTCTTTGATATGAAGCTTTCAAAGCGACAACTCAAGCAAACCTCCAGAGAAACAAAATCACCTGTGATCCAAACTGGAGGTGTATCAGTCCCCCTCCGAAGAAAAACAAGAAAAATATTTGATAAGTGTAGAAAATCACGGCAGTGTGCGCTCCACGAAGTTACAAAGTGGGAAGAGAAGCTACCAGGATGAGTTTAACTGACAAAATTCAGATGGACAAGTGAAGAACACCACGGTTGAAACAAGAGTTCATCAAGAATCTTGTATTGATTTGATTGTACTAACGATTGTTGTGTGTGCTTTTGAAGACTATACCTTAAATTCTGGACTACAAGCCGTCACTTATTTCACACACTTTGAACACTGCAGCTTAAACCATGATGCGGCTAATTTATGGATTTTTACAATTTTTATGAATTTGCCTCGAGACAAAAGTGACACTGAGAGCGACAACGAAAGAGAGACTGAGGAAGTGTGTGATGAAGTCATTCTGAGGCTGTTCAATTCTGACACTGAAGAAGACGACTTTAGTGGTTTTAGTGCAGGAGGAAGATGAAGATATTGATCAATGACTTTTCCTGGTAGGCTGCTGTATTTTTAATGTATTTAACCAGCCGTGTTACAGGCGGTGTTCAGAAAAAAGCATTTACGGTACATATTTGTGTATGTTACCGGTACGTATTTAATTAAACGTTAATAAAAATCTTTCTGTGTAAATATCTCGTGGACACCTGCAGCTTATATATGTGCAATCTTTTTTTTCTTTTCAAAGTCAGTGGTTGCGACTCATATTCAGGTGCGCTCAATAGTCTGGAAATTACGGCAGTTATTACACCTGTACTACACTTTCTTTTATTATCATTCATTGTGTTGTTATTTATCCTCATTTCCACACGACTACTATACCAAAACTTTAAACTGTAACCACCCAACGTAGACAGTAGTGCTTCTGTAAATACTGTAAATACAAACTAAATTACACATGTTTTCACATTGTAAGAAAAATGGGCTCAGGACTTCGTCGGTTTTGCCAGCTTTAACCTTAAAGAGTGTTTTTAGGGCACAGTGGCGACATTTTGACACGACTAGATGACATGATAAAATGACGAATACCAAAATAGTGTGATATATTCAACACACCTGAACTGTAAATGGAAATGAGCTAACAAATTTGTAAATTCTTCAACAATATAGATTTCAAGGCTCCCTGCTGAGCTAAATGTCACGGCGTATATTTTTAGGAGCAGAGGTGAGGGGCTTAGCGGTGGAGGGCTGCAGGCGTTGTGAGCTGACACCCCACATTAGCCTCAGGCTCACAGAGGCAGCCAATTCAGGGAAAATAGATAGTCAGCTTCCATTTGCTCACTTAACCAGTTCCGAATAAAGGGGGGCAATCTCACAGGAAAATAACAAGTATGCAGTCTGCCGGATGTTCAGGACAGACAACAGCATGTGTAGAAAAGTCTGTTTTTTCCCACCTCTCTTTCTCTTTCCTAATGTAGTGGCGCAACCATGTCTGGCTGTCAGCTGACGTCCCTTTGAACTCCTGTCCCGTGGGGTTGCTCACGCCAAAAAGGGTCTTCCATATCTAACTCTGAGCACCGTTTTGGCCCGCGGTGGAGCTTCAAAAGCTTCAAAGCACCGGAGTGACTTCTGACCCGGCCGAGCATGATCTTCTGATGCGTGACAGGCTGGGCGGAGGAAGCGTCGTACCGCAGGGATCACATCTAAGCGCGTCGGGTCTGGCAGAGGTGTGGGACAGCGTAGCGCGTGATGCGTGTGACCCGACTGCAAAGCTGGAGCGTGTACTGTTTGCAAGCCTAATTACCCACAGGAAAATACAACACACTAACAACTGGTCGCAGACCCCAAAGACAGATTCTGACATTTCTGAGAAGGTCAAAGTTAATTACTGAGTGCGACTCTACTCACGAGGAGGGAACAAGTGGAGACTGTTTGTGTCGGAAAACGCTTCCAAATATGAATAAGAAGGTTACACGTGTCACAAACCTGATGTTGCCGAGTTACGTACTGACAGACGACGATTAATCAAAAACACCGCCCTCATCAGTGAATGCTGGTGTTAAAAGTCACTGATGTGGAGCATGACATCGACGGCGGTGCGGATGATTAGTCAATTAGTTGAATGAGAAGAAAAGTAATGTACAACAGTTGTGATAATCAGCTACATATCTGAACAAGCATTCACGTGTTTTACCTTAGCACATGGATGTAAATTTAATATCTTTGGTTTATGGCCTGTTTTATTTAGAACAAACAAGCATTTTGAAGACATCCTCTGTAGCTTATGGTGCACCACATTCATTCATGATAAGAATGACAATTCATCATTGTTTGTGTAATCGATTAATCTGTTCATTACTTTTGTGATTAGTCGACTACTTGTGATGCCAAATCTCAAAAAATGATGACAAATGGTGACACCTCCAAATGCCTTCTGTCGTTCAACTAGATCACACAAAGATATTAAATTTACGTTGATATGAAACACAGAAAGCAGCATCAACAGTCAATGTGTGGATTTTTTTTCCGCACCAATGAAAATGATTGTGGGTTTGAGCCCTTTGCTTTGTGTAACCAGGCACAGACAGATTAAATGTAGGAGACAAAAATGGCCTCAGAGTGGACTGAAGGATACACGAATAATTGTTTCTGCTTCCACAACAGGAGATAGAGAGTAAAGATAGTATCGCTATTACATCCCCTTCGGACACTCTATCACTGAATCGCAGGATATAAACTCTTAAGAACTGACAGGATAAATTATTAAGAGCTCCATTTGCATGGCTCCATTTTCCCTTGAAAAAAAAAAAAAAAAACAGACGCTGACATCATGACTTATACATACAAGTTTTGCGCGCAGAGTCCTCCACAAATAGCGAAGAGATGTCCTCGTCCACGCCGGCCTCGTTTTTGGCGATGCAGGTGTAGGCGCCGGTGTCTTCAAAGTGCACGTTGCTGATGTGCACCTCGCTTCCATTAGCTTTGAGGAACAAGAGAAGGAAAAGACAAAAAGAAAAAAAAAAAAAGACAGTTTGCCTTCCAGAAAGAGATAAAAGTGACTTCCATGCTGCCGTCTTTTGCTACCATTACATAATAGTGCTCTAATAAGTTAGGAGGAAGGGTGAAAGGTTTGTTTCAGGGAGGATTCAAAAAGGTAGGAGTTCAAAGAAAGAACATGGTACACGCTGTGTTTCTGCGAGCAGCGGGACAGGTTTCTGGTTTATAGTTTTTGTAGACAACCTGAAAGGGAATGCATTTGTTTTCACTGTTTATTATAAGAAACTTGAAAACTTTTGCTTCTGAGCGTTTGATGCTGAGGTTGAACAAAACTCTCAGTGTTTCACAATATTGACATTGTGAATCTCTTGATGCCTTAATTTGCAGTCATATCTCAATTTCAAGCCGACATCTTTAAAATGAAAATAGGTACAGCAACCCAAGACATGGCATCTAGCAAGTTTTCAACCAGATGATCAGCTAGCAGGGCAGTAGTGGGTATTAAGTAACCAGGACAAAGGTATCAGAACATAAATACATGCACTGATGGTCATTTAGGTCACACACACCTGTTTCATGCATACAAAGTGATGAGCATTAGCAATATTAGTACAAGTGATGGGAGTCGTGGTCACACACTAAAAGTGACACTTATTTAGTGGTAGTAGTCGCATCTGTTGCAGATAAAGTGATAAGTAAAAATAGCATCAGAGGTAGGGATCGATCAGCTATCAGCCTATTGAATCACTGAATCTAAAAGTCAGCATGTTTCAGATTATCAGTATTCATGTTTTTGGTAACCCATTCCAGAATAAAGTAATTTACTTCGGCTCTGATGCAGTCGCCTCTCTGTCTGCAGTCACGTCGCTGTCACCACAACGTCCCACATCTGACTGTCTAAATGCCAAAAAGCTCTTTTTTTTAAATAAATGTGTAAAACTAATAAAACATGTATTTCAAAAAAGTTTTGTGTTGGAGTTTGTTATTCTACATTTTGACACCAAGATTTTCATTTTTCAATCAGTAAAAATGAAAATCAAATGTACATCAGTTCCAAATATCAGTAATCGGTCTTCTTGATTACTAATAATTGGAACTGATCTTGAAAAAAAACAACACACTTCACCTATCAGTAGTAGTGACAACACAAATAGACTGGTGTGCCTGCAGTGATCAGTGAGCTGCTCTCTACCTTGCAGGGTGAGCTGTTTGGACAGCTTGGTGGTGATGTCCATGCCGTTCTTGAGCCAGGCCAGCTGTGGGCTGGGGATGCCCTCAGCGTGGCAGCGCAGGCTGGCAGTGACACCGGGCTCTCTGGCTTGGCTCTCTGGGTAAACTCGGATGACGGGAGGAACTGGAAGAGGGTGAAAAAGAGGCGAGGGAGACAGGTAAGAGGGAGGAATAAATAAAAGCTGCTCCTTCCCACACGGTTGTTTACATTAGCATCATCTGAGATGTTAGGCGAACTTATTGAAGTAGAAGTTTTTAAGCAACGATGCCAAGACCTGAACTTATGGGTTTGTATTAGCATACACTATCAATAGGATCAAGTGTATTTGCAGCATTGCTGAATGTCTTTAGATAAGGTTAATGTGCTCCATGAAGCCAAACAAATCAGATAGATAAATAAAGGAGAGAACCTCTGTTCGGACATTATTGATTTCGCTTGGTAGGCATTGATTTGCTGTAACCTTTTGTCAAGGAGGAGATGAGGGGATGGAAGCAGAGAAAGCAAAATATGTGAGGAAAGAAAAAGCACAAAGTAAATGTCACTCTCATCTGCAAAGGCTTCCAAAAGCTGACTTTACACATTTCTGTACATTGTGCCACTGTCTGGCTGCGGTTTGACACGTCCTACCCTGGAGAAAAAACAAAAACAAGTACTAAACATTGTTCTTCCAAGAACCATAACTTAAGAAAACATACAAATACATGAATAATAAGCATCCATGCACTGGTTGAGTACATGCCACAGGTTTTGCTCCACACCCGGGGGGCTAACTTGTTAAAAATCTTACAGCGCAAAATATGAAAAGATTGAATTTGAATAATCCTTTAAAGGAGGAAGTCTTCTCTGAATAGCATGAAAATGATAAAACCTCTCATAACTGTCTCTGCGGGGACTCTCCCACTGAAACGGTGACTAAAATTTGGACTGTGACAATGAACTGTTTACAGAGCGACCATAAAAATAAATCGTGAATCATTCCACAACAACCTGTCACATATAAGGATGATAACCTGGCAGCGGTTTAAGTGGGGACATCAAATTTCTCTATCTCGCCATCTTGTTTTGAGCAATCCCTTCTGAGCCTCTGTGGCCCAAATCAGTGTCCTCTTTTTTTTTTTTTTTCCCTCTCTCTTTTCTGAAACAGACTTCAGAGACGTGAGCGGAGGATGGAAGCGAGAGTCTTGGCAGAAGCAGAGAAGGCAGACGTGCTGTAGAGACCATTTCCTGTGGGCACTGGTTTAGAGGAAGTCTTTACTCAGCCAGGTGAGTGAACGGACTGAAGATTGCTGCCACGGCCATCTGGTAACCACAACACTCCCGGGCTTTGGAGCTCACGTCAACCCGACTGCCAACACACTGTCCGCAGTGGGCCACAAGGGTTCTTATGGCACTCAGGTTACTTTACCAATCACAGCCACACAGACACTCCGGTTATGCCGATGACTCTCAGCAATAACAAAGCTGAATGAATAGAACCCACAGAGGCAATTATGTCGGACAATGTTTTGCGTGAAGATTATTACTCTCGCAAACTCTCCCACAAACATTCAAAAGCTCCGTCTCTGTTTCTTGGCACATTTTGATATCCTGTTTTTCCGCTTTTGTGTTGTATATTTACTGCAAATCGCTTCGCGAGTGCCTCATTTGTTGAAATTGCTCTGTACATACATGCTGTCGAAAATGGAGCTCGATTCCGAGGCTGCAGCCATATATCAGCGTGCCTTAGAGCACAAACAATGACGCCAGTGCTGTAAGTAGGCACAAAGTTTGAGAGCAATGTGCACATGACGTGATGTGCGTTGCAACTTAACCTCCTAGGTTACCGGTCCAGAAAAAAACAGGTTATGTGAATTAAACTGAATCTCATATCCTGTTAACAAGCACACTGGCTTTTTGAAATATGTTGTTTTGCATCACATCTGATTTGAGAAATGTGGATAAGTTTGGCCCATAAAACAAAAATATGATGATAACTTAGCAGATTGTGAAATTGGATTGTATCAGGAGAAACTGCAGATGTATTCTATCTAATGGCAGACACTGCAAGATTTCAAATAATTGTGCATCACACTACAGGATGTTATTAAGATTATCATGCTGGAGGGACCAATCAGGGAGCAGTGCACCACTTTATAATATGTACGTGTATGTTACCCTTAAAGGCTAAAATGTTTTCTGTTACCTGGCAACAGCGTCTGCAGCTCCGGGCAGCAGCGTGATTACCATAAGCATCCATACTTGTAAATATCAAACATGCTTGATATTATCGTGGCTGCTGTGATGAGTGTTGTGTATAAATATACTATACCATGTGTGAAGTACAGTCCTTAAGGTTTGAATTGTAAAAGCAGTTACATATATGCACATAAGCATGAAACGTCTCCTTTTGGAGAAGTTGCTTGGGTCTTTTCCTTGTATGGTTTTACAGGACAAGCAACAGACGGAGAAAAAGATGGAGGAAAAGAAGTCCATATAAGGATGCAACTACTCAGTGTGATGAAGATGGGCCCTAATCAGTTGTTTTGCGAAATGACCATGTGACTTAGCAGTATAAAGAGGTTTCAGAGGGAAAGGGAAGTGGTCTGTCTGATGCTCGGGAGAGTTTGACCCAGAGCTCTCTAATGCAATATTCAATGTGTGATTAAACTGATTGATTGAGACCGAGCTGACTCTTATCTCATCTTTAGAAACGAACAGAAAGACAGTTTCTCCAACATGAGTCTGAGAGCAGATTGGGAGGTTTACGATGGACCTGTAAACATCTCACGTCACCAAATCTGGACCCAGCATTAGGTCCGACTTCATCCCAGACGTCTCCTCCGATTGTCGGGAGGGTGAAACATTCCTATTAGTCCTGGACGTGTTTCCCAGTGTGCAGATTTACTCATGAATCTCTTTTGAGTTTGGACTATTAGTAAGACAAGGACAACGCAGTGGCTTAAACTCTCTAGAACATATTTCATTCTTTTCATTCATTTTATAGGCAGAACAAAAAAAAAAAAAGTCATGACTCCGAAAGATATTTGCACATCAAATGATAATAAAGTTCTGCACAAGATAAACTGTTTCGTTCTCATCTTCCATTACTGATTAGACAGAGAAGCCGAATCCACACAGACAGATTGATCATCAGCTGTTAGAGTAAATTGGTCAGGAAAGTAATGACGGAATTTCTGAACGTCTTAAAACCTGCACTGAAGCAGACAAAAAAGGAAACCTGGATAATTAGAAGTATCAGAGGACAAGACAGGAATATGAATAACCTGGTTTCTTTATGTTCAGTGTAAATGTCATATCCTCAATATGAACACAACTGGGATATAGAGAACAACTAACTGTAGTCAGTAAGAAGTCAGGAATAAGCTACAATCACTTGGGAAAAATGGAATTGAGCCTCATATTGTACATTTATAGAGAGCTCCTTTATCAGCAGTGTAACGAATAGCAACAGAAACAGATAAACGCTGACGACGTTCAAGATTCAAACTGTTCGATTGGTTTAGAGACGTATTTACTTATCTGAGTGGTCGGATGTGTGTGCGTGCGTGTGTCGGTGTTAAGTGAAGATTTCGAGGTCATGACAAACATGGCATGCACCTTTGTTTCTGGCCCGCTACAACAACAACCTATTAATCAACAGCCGTATAGCACAAGCATGGATCAACCAGATTCCCTCGAGTATCCCGTTAATAAAAACCTCTCAGGCAATCTCACAAAGTTGTGTTAATTAGGGCGTTGGAATTGAAACAAAATAGATCCTCAGGCTTTTTTTTTTTTTTTAATTTAAGAAAAGTCTCAATCAGAAAACCTTTATTAATCCCTCCAGGGAAATTGTTGTGTTTTTTTTCCACTTTTTTTTTTTCTTCTAAACAATCACAAGTAATGCCACAGTGGTCAGGTGGAGGGAATATCAGGGAAGTTAGTTAGTTAATAGAAAAACTTTTCACTCGAGCAATCATCACGTCGTCACTCACAGATTGTGCTGCATGTGTTAAAAGAAGAATGAATGTAAATGTGCTCTATTGGTCTGGATCTAACATGAAGCTTTATCCGGCTTTACATTTTTTTAAAAAAAGGCATCATTGTGCACTTTTATCAGCATCATTTCTGAGTATAAGAGTGTTTCTCTGGCACAGGAGAGCAGCAGAAAACAGGAACATGGCCACCAGCTGCTTTCCAGATCACTGGTGATGGTTTATTTAAATCATCCACTGATTATTCCTGTCATATATCCTTTCATAACATCACAGATAGTTTAGAATACAGTGAGTTAGATTGCTGTTTTGCTGTCTTAGCCAGTACAACCTATCCAGACTGGTCCAGCAAGACTGCTCTCTAAATCCAAGAAGAGAATCCACATAACGACGGATTTAAACATCCCTCAATGTTGTAGCATCAATTTTAATGAAAATGTTATGATTTCTTTTATTGTAAATCTTTGACAAGCAAATCCCTTATGAGACGTAGCCCGAGATCCTCTGGCAAAGATTTCGTTAAAATCTGTAATTCCTCTGACCTCTGAGGCCGAACCTTTGGAGTCCGGCTGCCCCTGGCTCTCGGATTTGAGATTAAGCAGGCTAGCTCCGTTTCTTCTCTAAAATCTTAGTTAAAGAGTCATTTTCTTCAGAATTACAGGATTTATGTTTTGTGCTTTAGTGCAATGATAATTTTGCTGCACTTCCAATCAATTTGACATTTTTTAGACTATAATTTAGGATACTATAATAATCTTTAGGTGATGAAATAGAATTAGAAACTAGTGCGGAAAAACATTTATAATTTGCTTGCATGGACAATATTTTTGTACTTACACATGCAATTTCAAAGATGTCATACATGATATATCTTTGTGCTTTTTTAAATCTTCACAGTGTATCTGAAAACAGGTGCTGAAGAGGGGAGACAGGTGGTAATCTTTTGTTATAGCCAATACAGTGTATAGAAATATCCTCTGATGCTCTTCAGACTGATAGAAAATAGATGGCATGAGATTGAGCTCACATCTCATCTCATCTCATGCAGTTTTTTGGGTAAATTGCCTGTGTGATTTCAGAAGGTGGAACTGGTTGGCGCTTTCTCTTAAAGGTCTCTGAACCGTGATACAATCGGAGCTGCTAACACCACTACAGGAGTCAGACAGGCGACAGTAAAAGTGCACGCGCAGCGTATTGAGGTGTAATTACAGAGCAGGTAGGAGCCGGACTAATCGCTGCTGTGGATGGGTATGCTGGGGGATGGCTCAGGCAGAACAGAAGCTGCATTTGAGTCCTCTGTAGGCTTCATGGACCTAGTTCAACCAAACATCTGTGATGGGAGGGGCCCACCGCCTGCCAAGGCTTTAATAACCCAGCCTAGTTTCCTCCAACTGGTTTCTATGCAGGTATTCACCCTAGATCAGCAACAACATAAATACATAATTAACTATGCTGGGAAAGATCATCAAAAGCTGTGCATGAAAAGTGGGCATATTGAGAAAGCAGCCTGAGTGGACTTTATCAGCCATTCTAAGTAACCAAAGGGTGAAGAAGGAGTAAGAATGTGCACAACATTAAAATTACACCTCTAGGGAACAAATTGAGATGTGTTTATTCATTTAGGACTCAAATCACATATACACACGCATATAGAGAATCTCTGAAGGATTTTTTGCAGGCCAAGAAACCTACAATCTTACTTCATACTCACGTTATCCTGTAATATAACTATAATTATAAACTCTAGTGCTATGTAAATACAACCTGTCTCATTAAGATAATACCCGAAAAACAATGTCCTTAAAAGTGTAATCATTATCGACCAACAGGACATATATTTGTTATTATAAAATCACTAGAAAAATATGTAGTTCAGCAACTCAATAGAGCAACTGAAAACTTCCAGGACACCTTCAAATGGGCAATCAAAACAAAAGAATGCTGTACAGAAGATGCAGTAGCTCCATTATATGATTTCAAAATATTTCTAGAAACCCTCAAACACATTCCAGAGCTCCTCATCAACATTAAATACAATACTGTGCACTGTGCAATAATACACTTTCTTCTCTGAACAAATAAAAGGAACCTGGAGTTGCATTAGTTCACCATTGCTGTTTACTGTGTTCGCTGCTGATTGCATCACCAGTATGCCCAATCAGTTTGTCTTAAAACACTCTAATGATTCCACCTCACTGTCCCCGCTGACTGCCGTGGGTGACCCCAGTCTGCAGCAGGGCAAAACTAAGTGGTTAATTTAATGGTGTGACAAAAATGCTCCTATTATTAATGCAAAAAAGACAGAGGAAATTACTTTCAGTCCCTCTGATTATCTGTTACCTCCAGTGGCAATTCAGAACGCAGAAATAAAAACCAGTCCGTGCTTGTAAATATTACAGTGTGGTGATAGATGATGCAAATGTATGGATTGTATTTGTAAGAAGATAAGAATTTACGTTCTCACATCTTTTGCAGCTCAAAGCCTGATTTCTTTTTCAACATCAGGGATTCAGAGTGTTGTGCTGTTTTGCAGTACAGCCTGGTTCACCATCCTGCCAATGAAACTTTGAACCAAACTAAATCACGACATTCGTATTTGAGCAAGAGCTGCCAAACTCTGGAACATTCACAGAGAGGATCGCTTTTAATGCCACACGTGTCTTTAACCGAGAATATGAACCTCTGCTTTAAACTTTAAATCTCTCAATATGAGGCTCTTTCATACATCAGTCTATTCTGCTGCTTAACCAGGATCAGCGTGCTGCCAAATTAGAGTTAAGAACAGGTTGTGTGTGCACATTTGTCACGCCTCTCTTTGCGTGTTATGATGTGTGTGAGCGTGTCTGGAAGAAGGAATACATGCAACTTGCACTATGCGTCTACCTCTACGACGAAGCTGGCCTTAAGGATGCAAAATGAGTTCCAGTGTAAACTGACAATAAAAGTGTAACGAATCGTGTCATAGGCCCAGAGGTCTAATCCCACATGTTCATATTTCCTTTATTCAGAGCATTACTATCAAACCTTCTTGTCCAAGTAGACTCAAAGGTGTAAATAACGTGTCCACATGGAATTTCTTTACATGTCACGTCATAAGCAGACACAGCAGTCATGGCTGAGGATTTCCACCTTAAAACTGTGACGTGGCAACGACAAAAACAGGGACTTCTGGAGCCTCATCCCTACCAAATCTGAACTACTCCAACATTACAACTTGCCATTGTGTAGTTTAGAGCAGTTTTGCAGCTTAAGGGTGGAGAGAGAGAGACTTCATATATATTTGTTCAAAAAGAAGCAACTGTGTAGAGTCAGATTGAAGCTATTTGTGAGATTATATTAATGCAAGCAAAGATTTAAAAAAAAGAAGAAGAAAGTTTTTATGGGATAAATCAAAGACCACAGAGAGACTTTAACAACTGCTATTTAACATTTGTTCTTGACCTTGAGGTCTCGACCTTGTGGTGACTGCTTTGTCAACTTTTTGAATGACTTTTATATAAAAAAAGTAAATTTGCCAAGAAGTGCAGGATTTAAATAGTTTCTGAAAAGATGTAGTTGTTAAGGGGTGAATACTGTATTTGACCTCACAGTGTGGCGTAGGAGGTCTAATGGCGTCTTTTTAAAGAGAGGAGAATATCAGTGAGTTAAAGTTAGTGCTGGAGTTCTGCCTTTCATAACTCCTGTTTATTAAAGAAACACATCATATCTCACCTCATCCCTGAAAAGATATTCAACAAGCAGTGTAACCACAGCATTGCGTTCTTAAAGGTTTTTCAGACAAACATCCACTGTGTGCACTGCTGTCTCTCACTTACAGGCGCCAACTGCTACTCGTTGGGGGGAGACTAAGAGAGGTGGAGCTCTGAAAGTCGTGTAGGAGGAGCCAAGTTCTATCAATGTTGCTGCAGTTCCCACTGGCTCCCCACAGAGCTCAATAAAGGTCACTCCTTAGCTAAAGGCCCATTATTTGAGAAAAAGCTCGTGTCGCTGTGTTCCCTCTGTGAGCGTGAATGCAGAAGAGAAAGTCTGTCTTGCGCCGCTGTAGACATCTGTTACTGAGTTCAGACTGGTCACTGATAGGGATCGATGAAGTGCCATAAATTATTTAACTTCCCTCTAAGGCAGAATCAAAGAATTAAAACGTGGAAAGCCAGTAGTGCAAATCCATTTAATTAGAAAAAAGAGAGAGGCCTGCAAGGCTTTGGATGAATGCAAATTAAAATGTTGAGTTATGGCATTGAAGTAATGCTTAATGCTTACCGGCATTACGCAGTTACATACTTGGTGTATGTATTTAAAACAAACTTGTTTGATATCATCGAGAGAATTGGGATAATTATTGTTAGTTTAGGATAAGCAATATTTGCAAACTAACAGCAATTAACTGCAGATTAAGTGTTTATTTTGTGAGCTACATGAATGGGTGAAACTAAAAAACAAAAATGAGTGTAATTATTGAAAGTACTGTACAATACATCACAGCTAGAACTGAAAGCACATTTGTTCACAACTTATTCCCTGGCCAGGAGACTTTTCTTTTAAATCTCTACACTGATTGTTAAATAAACTGAAAAACATAAATTTAAAAAAGATAACTGAAACCAGGTGATGTCTGAGCGGAGACAAAAGGGACACAAGCAGGTTTAAGTAGCAGTAAAAGCAGGCGGGTGTGCCGGAAAATCAATAGTTTTCATTATATCAGTCGGATGTTTGAAGCTGTTAAAGGACCAAATGAAAGGCATAAAGAAGTCACAGCATCACCATCTTTTATATCGTGACACATTTTGGAAAAAAACAGAATTAGTGGATTTGGTTCAGTTACAAGAGTTTAGTTATGATTGGATAAAAACTGTTGTAGCTTCGTTATTATAGAGCGATAATGAGCAGCTGTAGAGTTGCTGACCTCCACTCACACCTCCCTCACACCTGGCTGCTAGATCAGGAGGAGGAGATGGAAAACGGAATACACTACTTGACACTACATTTATTTTGTATTTGTATAAGGCCAAGAGATGGCGGAATATTTAACACAGGTTTAGGACATGTAATGTTCATTTTTAATATTGTTTATTATTAGACTGTGTTGTTTCTGCAGTTTAAAAGCTTCAAGGAACTAAAGTTGTTTACATGATGTTGACAGCATTGGGTGTTAATGTGCGCTGATATTCCATCTTATAAGCGACACAACTTGTTGCTGTTTAAGAAGAAAAAACACCCTGTTAGAGCTCTTCTCTTGTGGAAGCCACCTTGTCCTGGAGCTCAAAGCAGTGGACAGTGTGTAATGAAAGTAGAAGTAATTATGATAAATACTGAAGAAAAAGACAAATATCTAGTTTGTTTTGAATGTTCAGTGTTCATGGCTGATTGTGGATTGTTGGGGAAACGGCTGTGTTTGCTGTAACTACATCAGATACATCTTCACCAGCAGGAACCTGATAGATTTAAATATGAGTCTGACATGAGGCCAGCACCACTGAAGGAGCAAACAAACTGTTATTACTTAACTGTTAGGAATAGGAAGGATAAGGATCAGGGATTGTTTATTAATTTAATTATTATTTTGGGGGGGTTTGCTCCAGAGCCAATCTGATTAATTTAATATGTAGCATCTACTAATACTTGATTTTGCTGACACACACATTGTACATATACTGTAGATTATCTGTAGTACCGGGCTGTGTCTGGTAGTACCTCTTACTGTTAAATGCTATTGTGATCCGGCGGTCACTTCCGTGGTGGCAAAAAGACTTCTATGAGGCTTATTGACTTCTGGCCAACTTACAATATTAATTTAAACTGGGGGAAAAAATAGAACAACATTGCTAAATCCGAAGGGTCTATGTGACAGCCTTTACCGCAGCATTTTCCACATGACAATAGATATAAAACAAAGATTTTCCTTGGAAAGGGCTTGGGACATCCCTACTTGGGAGTAACTCAAAAAATATTTGCTTTTTCATTTTATAGTTGGAGGCTGCTACTTATTTTGGAGACCACAAATAGTTACTGTCTCGTCATGTCCAGTTGACTTTTCCTCCTGATGCGTCACCATACTACCTTAAATGTTGTCTTGTAAAACAGGGATAAATTGAATGCATTAATGTATCTATTGAAATAATCGGTTGTATCTTAATTTTAGTTAATTCAACCTTTATTTAACCAGGAAAAGGCTCATTGAGATTAAAAATCTCTTTTTCAAGAGTGTCCTGGCCAAGACAGGCAACAGCACAACTGACAGACAGACAAGGTCACAACAGCATCCATACAGACATCATACTCCTAATACATGGTGATTAAATTTTGAAGATAAGAAATCAACATATCAGCAGAGATCAGAAACATAACTAGCAAAATAATCATCTGTCAAAACATCTACAGACTGATGTTTTTACCTCCAAGTCATTTACAACCACTTTAAAAGTATTGAAGGAAACCAGCTCTTAAAGTTTCAGGTCTTTTTGTAAAGTGTTCCAGGCAGAGGGAGCAGCGAATTTGAAAGCTTTCTTTATTGCCTAAACACATTAAGAAAGTTTGTATCTCCTCTCTCAGTGAAGGTCTACGTCTTTCATCAGATCTCCAAAACAGTTCAACAGGAAACACGCGAACTCTTCCTTTTGAAAATACAGTCCATTATCGTGCATGTGTACACTTGATTCCTGCGTGCAAACCAACGTTCGCTCTGCCCAGACAGTCCTGAAAACGACAGCAGCAAGCTGGGCACTGGGATTTTTCCACTCAAAACTCGATTCAGACAAGATGTGAGAGAAGTTGCATTCTGATGTGTTTCTGAGAGTGTCAGGAGAGCCACTGCCAGGAGAATGCGACACAGCAGGGCTGACAGCTCCATCATAAAGCTCCCCAGCCAGTCGTCAATCACTCAGCAAGGCTCCCGTTGGCCATGATGCTCTGGAAGATGAGCAGGCGTGCAGACACACACACACACACACACACACATACACACGAGAGCGCGGATCACACAAATACCATGGCAGGACACCACTTCACCATCACACGACTGGGAGGTTTCCAACTAAGCCTGCCAGACTTGTTACAACTCTTCAATCAAATTGAATTCACGGTTGTTGCTAAAAAAGCACACCGGCCGGCCATAACCATTGGATTGTGACAAGTGACCAGGAGCTATGAACAACACGAGCTCAAAGTAACACACATGATACCTGCGCGTATCTGTTCACAACACGAACACACACAGGGTTTTTTTTCCTGCATAGAGGAATTTTTGGTTGTAGCCAGGATCAATGGAAAATCACCAGTTAATAAAAGATGCATATGAGTTAGCTTTGTTAATTGGGATCTCATTTACTCTAGAATATAGGACATTTAGGTTTATCAGATGGCCAGAAATGACAGGAAGATGTGTAGATTTCTGTCGAATAAGCTTACCCAGATTTTTTACCTCTACTGTACCCAAACTGATCATGCCGTTTGTGCGTAGTCACCCACCAAAGGGCCCTTCTGAGCCAGGAAAAAAAACCTTGACACACCCAATTAGATACTATCCACACACACTGACGTCCACAAACACACTCCGTGACAAATATGCACACGCCATGATGAAAGCTCGCCATCCCAGTTGTGATTTTTCTCCCACCTGAGCGTCATGCCTCCCGCGGAGCTGTGGGTGGAATCCAGCTCAGACAACAGTTTTGTCCAAAGGCTGAATTACACGTACATCACACAACTCGTGGAAAAAGTACTTTTCAAGGGTAAAACAAAAGTGAAAAACTGTAAAACTGCTCGAGGTGTTATAAAAAAGATCTGGGACAGGAATTAAGGAGCGTAATGGATCTTCGGGGAGTTGTGCTGTGTCGTGTTTGTATGCTCTTTCATTTCTGCCTCGAAAATAGTAAAGTTGTCTGTGTGTTAGCGCGCGCACGGGACCTGGGCAGCTTCCTTATTTAATGTGCGTTTTCTATTTGATTTATTATTTACTACAGGGAATCTAAATAATAAAATTTAAATCAGGGAAATCTGGTCCATGGGGTATTTGTTGCACAAAACAAAAGAGAGCAGAAACAAAGAAACCAGAATAGAACAGATGTTTGGCATGTCTAATGTGAAAAGATATAACGAGAGCTATGACATCTTCAACACTTCTCTGATTCTTAGTATAATTAGAACATAGAGAAAGTGACTGATATCAGTGTGAGATGCACAGATTTGCTATTTTATGTATAGCAACTTTTACTGGAACATTCTATTTATTTATTTATTTTTTTAAAACCCGTTAGTGAAAGTCAAATTTTTTTTTTTTATCTTGTCCTTGTTGTGTTTTTTGTTTGATACATGTCGATGAGCAGCCAACACTGTGGTGTTTTCTTCTTGCAACTTTGAGATGTAAAGATGAATTTTTAGTGGTTTATGACTAAAGAGGGAGTTTAAAATAAATGTATGTAAAAGGAGAACAATCACTGTCACAGAACACTGCCAGTTCCAGAGCTGATCCTGAATGTACAGACTGGGTACAAATTAAAGGATAGAAGCAATGTAGAGTGTCTTAGTGAGATGCTGGACCACCAAGTGCTGCCAGAGCAACTTGACACTGATTTTCCAAGTCTTTAGATTTCTGCTCGAAGGATGGAACACCATTCTTCCAAAAGATATTCCCTCTTTTGGTGTTTGGATAATTATAGAAAATCTCCCATATGTATAAAGCTGGGCTGAGATCAGACAACTTAGTAGCATATAATTCACATCATTTTCATACTGATCAAACAGTTCAGTCACCCCTCGTGTCCTATGAACGGAGACATTGTCACCCTGGAAGAAAGTATTCTCATTAAGAGAGAAATGTTTCATCATAAGATAAAGGTGATCATTCAGAACGCCAGATCGTCTCACTTTTAAGGTGAAGCTTTCAGGGTTTTCCTTTAATTCGTCATCCTTTATGTACCTTTTTTCAAAATGTGAGCCCTCCCCAAAGCGTCTGGCACACACCGATGCCGATCAGGCTACAACTGCAAAGTCTCATTAAAACAAACTGCTTAATTCCTAATCTCGTTCATTAGAGTCAGCCCATGCTTAGCACAAAAGACTTCACACAACACTCTCTATCAGTTTCATTGTGGCTACTCATGTCCCTTCAACACCGCCATGCCTTCCACAGGTGGCACCCTCCCTACGACCCCATGCAGACACTTCAAATCCACAGGTCTGTACACTCTGTGTGAACTGATCTCCAGCGCCTACACGCAGCAAAACACAGACACTTTACCTCAACAAAACCCAGTAACATGGGAAACCGTCTGGTTCTCCGGTAAAAACTACAACACAGCAGCATTCCGCCAGGGGCTGGTGAGTGTTCACACATACATCCAGCAAGTGTGGAAAAAAAAGGCAATTCAGTTCTAATCAAGGATTCTGCTTACAGGGCTGCTGCAGTGTTTTGAAGTAAGTTCTTGCTGGTATGGCTTCACCTCTAGCTCTTGCCCTCTCCCACAAGAAATATGACATTCCAGACCCCGAGGGTCCGTTTTGAAGCAAAGGATCAGCACACCTGGGCATCTACCTCTGTCTCCCACAGCTAACCTCAGGGCTCATAACAAGGCCCCATGGGTATAGACTCAGCTACTCGCTCTTTGAATCCGTCTTACTGTACCTGCCTCACTTAGAACACCCTACCAAGAACAGTTAACCCCCACCGATACGACTTACAGGGTCACAGGGCATATAGCTGCCAGCAGGATAAGATGGGAAGGCTATAATCGGATCATTTTTGCATGCAGGGAAAGGGCAGTAATGAAACAATGGTAACAAAGCACTGTGCATGCAGACTGCTTTCTCTCTAAGTATCACAAGTAACTGCAAACAGCTAAAACAAACGTTTGAAAGATAACACTGCCAGACACAAGAAGACAACTTTAGGTTTGCTACACTTTGCCCATCACAAACGCTTACATTTCTAATTAAGTTTTCAAAGTGAATGCAGCTTTCCAGGTTGGTCGACTAAATGCATTTTTGCAGCAGCAGAATTGGTTGGTGTATTAGACGACTCAACCAAGACTTTCATTAATTTATCCCAAACAACGATTTGTTTTCTGCTCAAGTGGCTGGTGGAGTGGACAAACTTTGCAGCCATGGTACAAATTAGATGCAACTTCATTGATTCCTGTGGGTAAAGTAGGGTCACTGCAACAACAAAAAAAAAAAAGAAAAAAGAAGTAAAGAAAAAGAGCTGACACTATAGAATGAGAATAAGAAATAATCGCAACAAAATGAACATCTTGAGGATAATGCCGTACACTGAAGATAGCATTGCAGTGTCTTCATTAAGACGAGGTGGACATTACAAGGAGGCAGGCTGTCAATAAAAGCATGCGGCCAATACACAAAATGCTTGTGCAAAATCCAAGAGGGACATTTTGATGAGTCAGTTCGTGTGGGTAAGTGGGGAAAGTGAGGATCAAAACCAAACCTCCCTAATGATCCTCCACAAACTGCACATAACTCACCATGCAGACACCTCTCTGCTCTCCGCCTGCTTCACAGGGAAATCAAAAAGTTCCCCTAAATGCGACTTCCAGTCGAAATTCCATCAGTTGTTCAGAATAAAACTCTGAATGTATATCTCGTCATTCTCTTGTGGCTTCAGAGTGATGGACAGCATTCTGAATTCACTTTCCCTGGATTACCCTGTTTCAGCTGTTTCTTAATTGAGTTTTTAAAAAAATCTCAGACGTCACGGCCGGGTGATAGCGGGTCCTCGGAGACTTCACCCAGACTGAGAATGTGAAACTCATAGTCCTCCGTAAAAAAGGTCATGTGGAAGTTACAGTATTAATTACAACCAAAAGTCATCGGTCTCATGAGATTCAGCCTGTTTCCATATACACTGTACTGGCTATAATAAGACCTGTATATCACTGCAATTAACCTCAGAGTAATCGTTTAGAAGAATGATAATGAACCAACTGTCTGTCAAATGTAATGAAGATCTTGAGCTTTCTACACCGACTACATATTGTGATTTATTTACATTCAGCTCATTAGAACCAGCGCGGAAGAAAACAGTCTCATTCGCACAAGCTCGACCCCTTCACCTTTGCCCTCTCCATGCTGTTTCTGTTTCACAGTTTGTTCATTGACTATCCCCAACCAATTAGCGAAGCGTACAATGCAAAACACGTCAATGTTTAGCTGGCATTGTTGCTAAATTAGGTTGGGCTCTCGCTGGCCATCATGCAAACAAAAGTGGAACACTCTGCATCGAAAAGGGGCGTGATAATTAAATATCGAACAAAATGGGAAAGACTTTAAAGTCTGCCAGAGCAACCCTATCTCTACAAATTTCTGTTTGTGTTCAACTGAACTGCATGCTTGTGTACGTTTTGAAAGAAAAGTAATTTGATTTTGAAACAAATGACACAGGAGACCAGGGACCATTCCCCATATGTGACCATTATTCTCAGGCTTAAGTTTCAGTTTCATTTGTTTACTTCTGGTTTTCATTTGCTCTTTGGTTGGATTTAGGCACCAGTACTATGGTTGGGTGGTTAAGTTTAGGTAACTACCTAAACTAGTGTTGGTCAACACTTTAACATCAATTACTACATGTTAGAAGCCTGGTTAAGTTTAAACCATTGACTGTATAAAAGATGGACGTAGCTCCCGTGACGTCACCCGTTGGTTTCTGCTCTGAGAAAATGAAGCCAGGGTTTTGCTACTTCCTGGTTGACATCTTGGAAATTTGGAGCCAGTGACGCAAAAATCGTCGAAGGGGGGCGGAGCCATAGGAGCAGCGATTGGTCAGACGGATTAAGAGGCGGGCCCTCTGTGCCCGCCCACATTTACCGCCTTCTGCTCGCTTCGTCTGTATGGTCGCTGCCGACTGTCAATCAAGCCAGCCACGCCCCTTGCCCCGCAAAATGTTGACGATTTTTTTAAAAATTCAGTATTGATTTATTTTCAGATTGGCCACCTGATCTCTGGATTTGACTATGAAAACGAATAAGAAAAAAAACCCTGAGCTGGAGGAATGCAGTATTTCATGATCTGTGATCACTTCTTTTCCAATTCAAGTCTATGGGAGCCAGGGCTTTTTGGAGCCAGCAGCTAGCGGACGCAGGTTTTTGACACTTCCGGGTTGGTTTCATTTTTCAGAGCCAGTTGCTACGTCCATCTTTTATACAGTCTATGGTTTAAACGCCAAAATTACTCAACTCGTCAGTAGGATCCCTCCCTATCTAATATATGACTGACTGGAAAAGGAGGAACAGTAAAGCGATAAAGTAAATGGCAAATATGTGATGATTTGTGACATGCCTGAGATACATTACACACAAACGCAATCTGACAGAGAATATATTCCCCCCGAACTGTAATTGAGAATGCAGTTTAGTTATATAGGGATATAATTTTGTGGAGGAAAGGTTGACCAGAGACAAACAGAATCTCACTGGAGCAGAAAATGAATTATTGAAATCATCAGTCTGTTGGCCTTTAACTGAAGCGAAAGAGAGAAAATGAAAAACAAAAATAACTTATTTGTGTGGCCACTTGGGGGCTGCAGAAAGAAGTTATGAGCAACAACACTGGCGCGTCATGACATTTTAACTGGGCAAAGCAGTTGCTAATTTACACATATTGCGCCGGCAGCTGCAAAGCAACTATGTCATTCATTTAGAGTCAAGTTTCTGACCACCTGCTGAATCAAAGTCCAGTATTCAATCTCCTTCTAGGTCTCTTTTTGGTCTGCAGCAGCTCCTGAGGGAAACATCAGAATTCTTAAGCTGGTATTTGCTGCACAAAATAGACGCTAACTGCTTTTTGGTGCTGAATGACGAGCGTACCGTGGGTTTACTTCAGAGCATTTAATCTATCTCAGCATCCAAAACACTATGAGTATGGTGTAGGTGACACCAGAAAAGTAGAGGTGTGGTAACAATGAGCTCACAACAAAGCTAACATTAGATGCATATTCGAGTGATAATTGTTTTCACATGAACTACACCCGCCTTGACACCTCGGCAGAGACTGATGCTGGTGTGACCACACTTTCACAATACTTCTTTACCTCTACTTTCAAATATGCAGTCCAGGGAGTAAGATACAAACCTGCTAGTATCTCTCTCATGTTATCATGCAGTTAAAGCAATGAAACCTTTTTAAAGATATTATACATTTGTAGCTGCTACTAAAAAGACACCAAAGCACAAAATGGCAGGCTGCTTTTTTTTTGGCAGTAGGTATCATCATAACTTTTTCCTGAGAGCAGCATGGTGTAACTCAGCTTCTCCATTTATTTGCAGTGAGTCTCCATTAATAAGGAGTGCCCTCCACAATCATTCACAGAGCCACTCGCTTCTGAAGTGCTGCTGGAGAGGGATCCTTTTGGAAAAGACCATTGTATCCCAGGAATAAATACTTAAGGTGAAGTCCTTTTCAGACACGGTAACATTTCTGGCTTCATCAGTTTGTTAAAGTGATCATATTCTGTCGTTTGGACATAAGTTTCATGTTAATGTTCTTCATGGCTTCATTCAGACATAACCGCAATCTTGACAGAGAGAGACACACCTGTGATGTTTTTCATTGATGCAAGATTGGACAGCTAATCGAGTAAAATAACACATAATAATGCACTAACAATGATTCTCATTAATCTGTTACAGCCTCTGATCTCTCGTACTTGTCCGACCCACTAAGATTGCCATTGCAACTTTGACAACAAAGCTAAATGAAATACATTTTCAAAACATGAATTTCTACAACTCTGCTCTGTATTGTGTATTTTAAAAACCAATTACTGGCTCTACCTCTATCAGGCATTTTAAAAAACACCATATCACAGCAGTAATAACAGAAATCGCAGATCGTCACTTTGACAGCATAACAAAACACTAAATCTTAAGAATAGGTGCAAATCTGTCTTTAAATCTGTGAGACGATAAATCTTCCACCTGTCCATCGTAACAGCAGCTGAATTCTTAAACTACGTCAGCAGTTCACTCACTAAATACAACTTTAACGTTAGAAAGCAATTTGTAGTGCTTTTTTTTTTTTAGCATCCACAGGAGTGGCTAATGTTGTTCAGCAGACAATGACAAAATGATTTAAATAAAAAGTGTGAGAAGTGTTTACCGTTCACTTGAAGAGTGTGGGTCTGGAACAGTTTCTCGTATCCATCAGCATGACAGGTGTAGTTGCCCATGTGAGTGGTGGTCACCTTGGTGATGTACAATGAGCCATCATCCCCAAAATCCTATCAGACATACAGGAAAAAAAAGGAGCTTTAATCACTTAGAGAGACAATTTGCAATCTAGGAGCAGCAGGTATGGTTGACGGCGTTTTGGAGCTGGAAATGAACGGTGTCAATGGAAATGCAACAAGCCTGCAGTGTGCAGATGAGAATCTTTTACAGAAGAGGAAATGAAAACTATCACATGTCATCTGAAAATGCACAGTGTGGAGTAAATGTCCATCAATCTAAGTCAAAAGTTTAAGCCATTTAGCGCCACAGAAAACAACTGCAGAAAAATAACTGTCAAAGTCACAGTTAAGAAAAATTGCCTTCTTGTCCGTGTCATTTTTCCAATCAGAGGAAAGTGATCTAATGGAATGGGACTGAGGCTGCAGTTGATGAGTGTAGAAATTACACAGTGTTAGTTGCTTTCAAAACAAAAACAGGGAGATATAGTGCTGCAGACACAATCAGAATAACTCCTGCTGCTCATTTAAAGTGTCATTTTCCCCGAACAAGGCAAAATGTCAGTATTTATCCTTTGGCTAGCATGCACATCCCACAAATGCAGTTCTCATGTGGCCTATTTAAAGCAAAACAAAATCTGCAATGAAACTGAAAGCTACCCATGACCGTGTAGAACCAACTGAAACATGATTAGTTCATGCTGTGTTGTGGTTATTAACACACACACAAAAAAAAAAATGGTGCTGTAGAAGGAATAAGAGCAAACAGAAGAATAAACTGTTCAAGCTGTAGCACAGAAAGAAGCCCCCAAAGCTAATAAGCCCGTTGATGGTGTGCCGGTGTGATGAATCGTCTGCTAAAGAGTGGATGTCTGTCACCTCGTTAAAACCACACTGCAATAAAAAGTCATCTTCACAGGACATTGTAATGAGTTTTTCTATTATGTAGATCCTTAGAGCAATATCATATTCTTAAAAAGTATGTCAGCTTTCAAAAAAAGGAGGTAATTGCTTCAATAAAGAGCTTATTGGTTTCCTATGAAAATCAACTTCTTTTCCTGCTTCATGCTTTCACAGTAATAAAAATGAAATTTGGTGAAGAAACCCTTCAATTTTTCTCTCCTAATTGTAAACTTAAGCGTAATGCCTGTTTGGACTGCAAACATCCTGAGAGGAAGCAGCACCTCTTGTTTCCCCTCCTAAACTGTCCACGTTGAAGGTGTCCTGAAAAAACGCACTTCGTCACTTGTTGCAACACGGGAAACAAATCACGGTGCTGAGTTTGTTTATGAGCACATCCAGCTCTAAATGAAGGGATGACTAACTGTTCGGGGGCCACCAACAGTACTGTGTGGAACAGAATCCAGTCCTGTGGTTTGCTATGTTGTATGTTTAATGCGAGGTCGATGACGTCACCTGTGACAACCATGAATCCTCGATCCTGACCTCCTGACTTTACGAGTTTCCCACGTCCAGTAAGAACAGTCTCACTGTCTGCAGTTATTTTCCAGCAATTTTATGTGACCAACAATGCGTGCCACGAAAACGGGATTTTTACAAATTTAATATATTTCTTTTGGAATAATAATAATAACCATCGAAGAGGTTTTATAGTTAAAATAGCCTGAAGAGGGCTTTACAACAGTAGTGTGAGTGTTTTCTGGAAACTGTGCAGTGCAGCACTCGTTGTGATGTACAATTATTTACATAAACAATATGTTAAAAATAAAATCAGAGCAGCGCTGAGTTTGTTTACGTGCATCTTCACTGTCTGAGCTCACCGTTGCACTGTCAGCTTTCTCTTATATACATCTTGTCAGCAGGAAACTCGTTCTGCTCGAGTTTCTTTTTCGGTTTGTTTCCAAGCTAGTCAGCTTTCTATTATTTAATCCCTGTTTATAGATTCTTATGTCACACATATATCAGATTGATGTTAATTTGACACATCAGTTGCTACGGGAGATGAAATATAAACACATTAAAAAATGGTTTGTTACTGCATTAATACTGCGAGTGGGGGTTTTTTCTGCATATTTTTACTATAACTATAGTATAAAGTACCTACAATATTTAATTTACATCCTTTCTAAGTTTCCTCCCACACTTTACTGTAAGAACGAGGGAAACACATGATGTGCATCTGAGCAAAGAGGAGTTTTAGTTTGATCCTGCTGCCGTTTTATGTAAAAGATTATCTCACGTTATAATCTATTTCCTAATTTGAGGAGAATCAAATCTATATGAAATTATATGACAGCAGTTATTTTAACACATCAGCTCGATCAAGTGAATGTGTTGTAAATCTTTAGGGACTACTTAGAACTAAAAGAACTGCTTTTTCTCACAATAATAGGTTTCACCACTTTGCGATGCACAGCGGCTTTTCAGAAAAGAACGTGCTCTGGCACTCAGCCTTCATTAGAGTATTCATCAGTACCACCTAACTAGATGAAGGCCAAGTGCCAAAACGTGTTCATTCCTGATTGCTGCCATGCATTAAAAAATCATTCAGATATCTTTTAACGGTGTGAACTTTTACTCTCAAGAATGTCCACGAGTCTGCCTGCCTGCTCCTGGTTTTATAGAGCTCAACACAGCGTTCTTTTGTTTCAAAAAAGGAAAAAACAAAAAAAAGTCTCAGCCCTAATTACAAGTCCTCTTCCCAAAGAGTTCATAACAAGAAAAATGCTTTTCTCATTAAATGGCTTTTAACATTTTGATCACATCTTTGCAGGCTTTACATCTTGGCATTCAGCGCACCCTTAAACGTCTGCAGACGAGCAAGGAGAGTCAACCGTCGTGTTTACAGGCGTACAGTGTGTTTATCAGTTTGTCCCGGTGTGCTCCGATCTAACTTACGAGCTCGCTAACGGCTCGGGCTGAGTGAAGCATCAGAGCTTCACAATATGAGGGGAAATCGATGGTGCGTTTTGGCCCCTTGGGCTGAGAGCATATTGTGTCACCTTCTTAAATGAAAAATGAATGGGGGGAGAAATGAAACTCAGAGGGGTGGAACGAGCCACGGCGGAGGCTGTCGACATGATTCCTCCACCTCACCTCACCACCCTCGCTTCAGCTATCAGCAGCACCCAGCACCCAGCTCTCTGCAGACAAAGCAGGCATGGGTAGGACTACTCACAGGGAAGGGAGACAAGGGCAGGTAGAGGTGGATTTACAAATAGGCCATAGCCCTCAAGAAACTATAATTAATAAAGCTGTCACTAGTGGGTCACCTCTTAAAGGACACCAAAGAGCCACCTCACTGGATGGCTAACCTCTGGTAGTGACGAGGCATTTCAGACAATGGCCTTTGTAGAAGTTTCCGGCCCCGCCTCGTGAAACTTTGTCAGAGTATGTATATGAGAACACAAAACCCTCCAGTGTATCCAAAGAGAGGCATAGATGTCCTACGATGAATAAATAATAAAGAAAAAGTGCTATAAACTGGTGGTTGGTGGACATTAAAGGGTCAGTTCACCAAACACAAAGAAACATTTTATTACTTACCTTTAGTTACATCTCGCAAATACTTTCAGTTTTATGTGCCTATTTATATGAGATTGTGTGAGATTTGTGCTGCTGCAATTTATGGAAGTGATGGTGTTTAATCTTCTTGTGCTCACAGCGCTGAAAACTGACATTTAGAAAAGCAACAAGAAACTCTTTCTTCTTTTCTTTCTGTTATTTTGAACTCTTTCTAAATTGTGTGTAGGTGAGTTATCGAGCTATGATTTGTTTGAAGGCTGGCTACCTCAGATGACCCCTTCAGGAGCTATAAAAATGTTTTTAATTGAAGTGAATTAATGATTCCACACAACTCACCGCCCAGCGTTCGGGAAAGGGATGTTGGTGTTGAAGTTAATTTGATCTGATGCTGAGCACATCAGAAGCAGAATTCCCATCGCCTCCCTCATATGGGTAAAGGTGTAAATCTCTGAGGCAGGTGTCTTAAAATCTTCACATACAAAACCAGAATTATCCGCATGAATGGTTGCTACCAGATAGGGTGGGAAAACATGTTTTTGTTGTATTTTGGTGGAAAAAAAACCCTTCAACTACTGAAATGTTAAGTGTTGTTTCAGCTCTAATTTATACCACTTGGACCACTAAATATTTTCCAGATTAAACATAAACCTTTATTTGTACCAGATTTTTTCTTTTGACTGAACCGTCGTCAAGGCTTCATATGACAATCATACAATTACTGCAGAATCCAGTTCCAGTAAAAGAGCATATTGTCGATGTCTACAGTCCGCTATTTAAAATTTAGAGTTTGTTTCGGATGACAACAGCATGCTGCAGGCACTTTGCTAGCTTTGTGGGCTTTTTGTGAATGGAATGAAAAAGAGTGATGCAATGCCAGTTTGTTGAGACCAAAAACAACACCCTACCTGGGACGGGATCTGTTGGGGGAAAAAACACAAGTCAAACGTTTAGAAGTTTAGTTCTCAAGGCATTACAAAATGGCCTGTAAAGCAACTGGGTGAAGCAATAAATCAAGCGACCGACATTTTTTGCTTTCGTGAAAATGCAGAAAATCCACTTTTCAGGTTCACTAATATGAACATTTGAAGGTTTTTCTTGCGTTATAATATCAATGGAATATCTTGGGACATATTAGTCAGACATAGAGCTGTTCTTCAGGGTTGCCCAATTGAAAAATCAGTTGAAAGAACCCCGACTCAGCTCAATTTCTCATTCAACTTTATATAAAAAAACAACCCTGATTCAGGCTAAACTACTCAGGATTACCAGCATGCAAAGTGCACCCCACCTCCCTGTAGTCACACCAGGATGCCAAATCTGAAAATTCTGAGTTAGGGATGGCCCTAGTTGGACAAAATAAAACCTTTTGATGATATAAACTGATGAGTGTTTCCTTGTTTTTTGATGTTTTGTAAAGCAAACAGCTACTCATGAAGATAATCAGCAGATAAGCTAATAAAAAGCATAATAATGTGCTGCAGCCCTATTGAAGTCAGTCCAGTACACAGCACACAGTCGAGCACATGAGTGGGATTCTGGGCTCCCTGGCCACATAATTAATTCAACAAAAAACCCATCTTGATAGAAGTTGGAAACGTAATAAAACCGGCCACTGTATTTCAGCAAGATCTGTGTGTTATCTGCTGTATGTTGTTGCACAGCTTGATTTAATCATCCACCTGAAACAGCACGGATGGAATACAAATAGAGGTCCGTGCTGATCAAAGCCGACTACAGCTATAAATAATCACATGCATTTAATGTCTTCACTATGTGGAAATTATGCTAAAACCACCAGCGTACTGCGCTGAGCATTAGGGTAGATAAAAACACCCATTCCACTGGACAAGATAAGAAGAAAGATTCGGCTCGGATTGTATAGTTTCCTGTGTTTTATCTGTTCCTCTTGAAGCCGCCGCGTCCATCTTCAAAACAGATACTCTATTTTTAACAAATTCATGCTTTTCCGCGATTCAATTCACAGATTTTGCTAAATCAGATATATATATATTTTTTATTGTTGTTCACATGTCCAACTACGACTCTAAAAAGTTGTTGATAAATACTTTATACAAACTTCTACATTTCCCCCCCACATACACTTTCGCGTTTGGATTTTCAAATATCAAATGCATTTTTCATTGCCTGAACTATTGCTGGATCCCCAGAGTCACCATCTGCAGACGCAAACATGAACACACACACACACACACACACACACACACACCCACACACACACACACACACACACACACACGCACACAGAGGCATACACAGTACACGACTGTGTCTTTGGCTCGGCCACTCAGGGAGGATTGAAATACTGACAGCCTTGGATGATGATGCAATAGCCAGCAACTGTCAACTTCATGGAATTACAGTAAGCTGCTTTGTCAAAATTTAGAGAGGCTCTATTGAACTCCAGGATACAAGCGCCCCACTGGGATTAATGCGCGATTCACTAAGTCTGAATGTCGACAAAAATTTCTAAAATAGCCACCTTCTAAACTGGGAAGGCCTGTGAGATTAGGCTGCATAAACCTCCCATGTGTACTCACAGGAATATGACTCTAATTAAGGCTGGCAGTGGATGCTCACAAATATTAACAGCCAGCAATTATACAGAAATTGTCTGCAAGGCAATTTAGAATGGGTCTGTGGATGCCAGGTGCAGACGAAATCCATTCTCCTCTCTGGAAAGAACAACAATGATTGACTGGAAGTCTGAGAGCCAAAAATAAATCTGGATTAAGCCGCTCGTGTTCCATTGGTAGTTCCCCTCGGTGCTGCGTGGTTCGCACACAGTTTTCTGTTGAATCACAGGAGGCAGTTAGCGCCCGTGCTGATTCGCTTGCTGGTGGTGTTCTGCGTTAGTGCGGCTGCTCCGGAGGTAAGCGGTGCACCAGCAGAAGTTGCGAGCTCAGACTTTGTTCGGTACCAGCTAGCAAAAAAAAAAAAAAAAAAATCAGATCTGACAAACGCATACCCAAAGGGTCAAAGCACATCAAGTTCTCTCAGTCTGAAGAGAGACAGATTAGTCCCTGTAGTAGTTTAACTCAGTCTCACTTCATGAAGCTGCAGTGGCATCAACCCAATATGCTGCATGTACCACGGAGACATAACAAGAGTAATTTATGCATCAACATTAAATAGAAGGAATATGAAGACTCTGGGGGTACCAGAGTGGTTCAGGGTTAATTAAAATGTAAACTGTTGTCCTTCTTTCAACTCTGTTTTCTCTATGATGTGTAAGTCCAAGTACGAGTTCTGTGGACTGACATCAAATTTTGATGCTTTCTCGAGGAGCATGATGGTTGCAAACCACAAAAGGCCAAGCTTTGATTGATTACCAACACTGCCTGCTCTTCTCTCCACTATACCAATAACGAGGGGGCAAAATGAAGATGGTATGACTCCAAAAGCTCAACAAAGATGTTTTTTTAAAAAAAAATAGCTTCACACCAATGTCCAACAATGTTTGAGGTCTTTGGTTTTATGCCATCATTATTCCAGCAATTGATGGACTTCAGACAACGCTTTTTTTTTTTTTTTCCGGTAATGAATATAATGAACATCAATTGACAGCACAAGCTTTCATCCCCGAGCTTACATTTGAATGGAAAATACACCTGAGCAAGATCTGATATTAGTCACAGGGGGAAACAGACGACTGTGTGCTAAGTGCAGACAAAGACCACCCTCGGTCGGGACACCGAACTCTGCTGTGTGTCTTCAGGCAATATCAGGAGATGAAACCAAAAAACTAGTTCCATTGAATCTGCAGGAAAAAAAAAAAAAAAAAGCGGTAAAACAGCTCTTGGAAAAAAAATGTATGAAAGATAGATCAAAGTCTGTGCTGACCTTACCAGACCTTGCATCTCACTTTTTTTTCTCCCATAAATCCCCAAAAGATATTCAGAGCGTTTTCAAGAAATAATCTGACTTGACATTTCTCTTTTGTTATGCCCAGCGCTTGCATACATCTTTTGGCCATAAATTGCTCAAAAGCGGAAATAATACATTATAGAAAATGACTGAATAAGGCAAATGGCGGATAAGCGGCTTCTCTCACATGCACGGCTTTGGCTCTGCTCTTTACGGGAATCACACATCACCAACAACCAGAACCAGCGCGCTAGTTTAGAGCCAGTTGATGGTGCCAAGGATGACTGGCGACAGCTGGGTGCCTCTTACTCATTTTAAGGGTCATCAACATTTAATGTTACATTAGTGGCTTCGCTGGGTTTCCCTTTATCTACTGCGACAGTGTTGACTTAATTATGCACAGCAGTATCACACTCATCTTGGTCAGTCTTGACGCACAGAGAGGAAAAGCGTACGGAAAAGGAGGTCTGCTCCTGTGCTGCTTTCTGTACCTCGCCACGTAAGTATCTTTGCTCCTTTTGATGTGGATGAAAGTGACACAGGGGGGCGTCTGGGGCCGTGCATACAGATTAACACACACTCACACACACACACACACAGCCATTCACCGAGTTGTAAAAGTAGGTCCTTCCTCTAGGGCTGAACCCCTTTGGTATCCCCCTTCATCTTCTTTCTTTGTCTGCAATCCCTGTCCCTCCCAGCTGTCTCTAAACACAGACACCAAGAACACAAACTGACATCCTGGATTACTGTCAGGCCTACAACACAAAGCCAGTGCCAACAGTCAAATAAAATGTGCTGACAATCTGAGCCACTGCCAAAAAGAAATAGAGTTGAAATATGATGAGAAAAAAAAAAAATCTCGGATGAATAATCTGGCATTTACCATCTTGTAAAAAGGTGGCAGCTCTGAAACTGCAAGAGACGGCATATTGGCGATACCTCGTGCAATAATCAGAGCTCATCACGACATATGCTGGAGACGTCCAATCACAAATCTGATTGCACATCTGTCTCCATGTCTGTGTTTACACTTCCATGCATATATCCAGGCAGAAATGACAGCCAGCTCTTACGTTGATGTCTTCCAGGTTCAAGGAGTTCAGATACTGATGGTTTCTCTTCCACAGTATAGGAGGCCTCCGCTCCCCCGTGATAGCACAAGTCAAGACAGCACTCTGGCCCACGGTGACCGTTGTGACGCTGACTTTCTGGTCATCCGGAAGGTTGAGCAGGTACACATCTGTTGACGAGAAGAAAAGAAAAAAAGAACTCAATGTTTGACAGACTGTTTCAGGGAGATTGGCAGAATTAAAGTTATTGAAGAAGTTAAACTATTGAGTGAAAGTGGCAACAATTACAGTCCTTTGCAAAACTTTTAATTTGAATAACTTGGCATAAGAACTAACAAAGTGGAAAACTGCATTCAAGTCAGTCTTCCTCCTCTTCGCATCTGAAATTTGATGGACTTCTATTTCTTGTAACAGCTCATAATTCAGAGGAATAAAACCCACTGAGAATTTACGAACTCGCGATTTTCTCGCAGTTTGCTCTTAACGAAGCCTGAAAACAAGAATACACAGTACAAGAGTGTTTCAATTAGCCGCTGTTGAGCTACAGAAGCAGATGTTTTTTTTGTTAAATATGCACTGAGGCGGTACAATTATTGCAATTTGCAAAGTAATGGGATGGAATTAAATTTAATGCTCTCTAAATACTTTGCATAATTTATGTGATGATACTATAATGGAAGTTGTACTTTCTCTATCGGTCTCTCTGAGGACCCTGTGTCCACCACTATGTACCTCTTTCTTAGCTAAAAGAACAAACCTGACACTTTTGGGAGGCACTAGTTCTGCTCTTCTGCTGACTGCTGAAATTTCATCTGAAGCGTGCTGCTTTGTGACTTGGAAGTTGGAATATTTTTAACATGCTCAGTGTTCTGAGAGTTTAAAACAAGCCAGGCTCTCCACGCTGTTGTAAAAGCCCAGGAGTGCTTCCTTTCTGATGAAAGTAACATGGAAAGAGAGAAAAAAAGATTCTGGCAGAGAGGATCCCACTGGAAACACAACCCCTTCACCTCGACCACAGTAAGTGCTTTGTTCACTTCAGTATTTCTGCAATACTCCTTAGTTTTTAAAAACCTCTTTCTGATGACGATGAGACACACACTTTATCCAACACTGACAGCAAATATGGCAACAAACTCAGCCAGGATGAGTTGGTGAGAGGTCAGCATGGCCATGGTTGGTTAACGCCTTTTGTGTGTCCAGTATTTTGAGGGAACAATCGGTACAATGTACGCTCATCCATTCTTTGGGGGAATTATGTAATGCGGCCTGTGAGAGAATGCTTTTTAATCTTTCTCTTGGGTAATGAGCAATGGAGCAAAAGGAAACAGAGACTCAATTTGTTCTGCTCCTAAGGGCATGAAATACAAAACCTAATGAAAGAGCAGGTCCAACAGACAGTGTTCACTTGCGCCAGCCCAGAAAATAAGGATGAGAGCACCTTCAATTACAGCATGACTCCAGTGGCCCTTGTACCAATGGCTTCTGAATGCTTTTTTAACCTTCTCACTCGTTTGCCGTGTTCAGTCCACTTGTTGTATCTTTGAACTGTGAACTTGGCCGGCCTGTTAGATCCAGGCCAATCGGACTGGAGCCGTGAGACAACTCACCCTTGTTTTCAGTGGGAAGCTCTGACTTAAGACTTCTAATCCCACATTTGGCCCAGTGAAACCCTGCTTAAGCTCCGGCGAATCACTCCCAGGATTACATCAAAATTAGAGGATTATTAGCAGCCATTTCTTATGAGTGGAGAATAACTCTAAATTTAAATGATTATACTATTCGTGAGGGGTTCTTCTGTTGTGTGTTGTGTTATTTCGCTGGTGAAAAACTAACAGTTGGGTTAGGCCAACTGCTCTGTGACAGAATTGACAGAAACTGAGATCAGTTCTGTTGCATTATATATATTATAGATGCCCCTGCAATGTTCACCTCATGTATATTTCAGTATTCGTACACAATGTATATGTATGTGATCTTTAAATTTTAAAACCTCTGCTGTCAGTAATCCCCGAGTTTGCATGATGCACATTTTTTAGTCTTAACTGCAATTTTTATTGCAGAAACCATTTTTTTTCAAAATCATCTCAAACACATTGACAAGAAAAAATGAGACACAAGACATAAAAGAAACAATCAGCCCCTCATTTGAAAAAAGCAAACATGAGCTTTGCATTCATTAGTCAGTCTCTTTCATTGGATGATGGTAAAATGTCTTGTCATGGCCTGCAAATGGAGACATTTCTCTTGTCGTTAACACAACCCATCACTTGTTCTGATCCGGTGAAGGCAGGGTTTAAATGGTACATGAAAAGCAATACCCAGCTTCATAAAGCGACTGGAACATCTCCCTTGTGGACATCATAATGTGACAGAAGTCATTCAATGGGACACATTTGATCAGTTAGGAGCTGTTTGTGTTTAATGAAGACATGACAACCGCAGTCAGCGGGGGTTGATGTGAGAGCCATCATGGGCAGAAATAAAGAGTAATGAGTGAAGGGAAATGAAGAATGCCAGAGAACAGAAAACTTGCAAGTTTTATAGGATCTCATTAAATGTGTATTTTATCCAGTGTGGCTACAGAGAGGCAACTTTAGTTCACAGGAAGAATAACAACCAAATGATTGTTTCAGGGCTTACAGACATCCTGCTGTCATTAGCGATGATTTCAAAGTAATAACACACTCATTGTTAACATTTCAACAAAGTGAGTGGATCAGCAGCAGAGGATAGCACATAGCGTGAACTCAGATTGTAGACTCACCCTGCTTGTTAAATATTCAGTTCTGGTAGACATTTGCTATCCGGCAGGATGAAACATGTTGAAACTTCAGAGCTAAAGTACAATACGTTCAAAACTAACACGATTAAGTGCTTCTTCCAGAGAAAGCCGAACTAAACAGCATCAGACCTTTTCACTCTGCTGTCTCTTTGGTGTAACACTACAGGCCCATCGGAAGGACAAATATGAGCAGACAGCTTCTTACACCTGGGTTTTATTTTTATAGCTAAGTTCAATCGGTTAAGATTGTACTCAAAGTGAAGAACGTAAATGGATGCAGTCACTTTTGCAGTATGGGTGCAAACGTGACGGTACGATAACCAAGAAAACTGAGTGCAAGCCTTTTCCAAGATGGGATATGTAATATTGCTGTTCATGAATCTGTTTAAGTGATGATATTCTGACATTCAGACACACGTTGCTTTATCTTACATTTATTATTGATGATTCTCATGGCAGACTGGGGTTTAAAGTTTTGTCTTCTGTTTGTAATCGATGTGAAGTTGTTGGGTAAAGTGAATAAGAGGTGTTTGGTGATTTTGCCTACAAATTGTATCTTTGGTTCTCTCTGTGGTGTTTTTGGACCAATAGTGGTGCTGAATTATGGAAAAAGGCTTTCCCAAATGGCGTCACACAACTCAAAGTACGTTGCTTGTGCAGGTCTATCTGTTATAGTTCAGACTTGGGCTGTGTTAAAAGAAAAACTGAAATATTACTGGGTCCAACCTGACAAAATCACAACTGGGTGCTCATTCAGGCGTTAAGCTGACGTGTTCAGCTGTGCATGTCTGAAAAGGGGCTTGTAATGCTGTGTGTAAACTGTGTTAAGAGTTTACCATACACAGTTTGAGTAATAATTGTTCTATTCACCTTTGTTATTTCATTCTAATAGATTTTACAGAAGAGGGGTTTGAATCTGACCATTCATGTTTGGTGGTTCTGGTTTGGCAACAATGAAAATTTGATGAAGTTCCGTGCCGATTTCGTGGTTCTTACATTCAAATGAAAACTGTTATTAACGGCCCAGTGTTGTAAGAAAATGCTGGGTTCAGTTAAAGTGTGGGTTTGCCAAATGAAAGTAGTTTAAAACAAACCAAACAAGATGTCAGACAGCAAACAAAAACACACGATGACCAGAAGAAAATGAGAAAAAAAAAAAAAACACAAGTGAAATAAAACACATTAAAACAGCCTCGATGTAGAGAGTAAAGAATTAAGAAAAGTGGATCTTCCATCAGTCACGCATGGCTAATCCATGATCCTCCTCCTCCCATGACACTGATAACAATATAGCCAGCAGATCAGCACACCATGCAGCCACTTGGCACTCTCCGTGGAGCTGAGGTGGTGGTGGGTGGATACGCTGACAAAAATCTCCTTCAATAATGTCCTCCCTAACCATTCAATTACAGCCCCCTTGTATCTTAATGCTTTTGGAATACGCTGCAAGCAACAAACTCGATTTGCCGCTGATCCCTCGGGGGATAGAAATGTGTGAAGTTACAGCGAGAATTTAAAGAAGAAAGTGGGCAGACAGACGGCCAGGTAGGCTCCATCATAGCTTTAGCTGTTGGACGGAGGAAAGAGGGGAGGGAAGAAAGAAGCGAGGGCTCGTATCCGACCTGAATGAGAAACTCCTCAGAGAGACGGGAGTCTGGGCTGTTGGAGCCGGCTCAAACACTCTGAGTCCAGAACCTCCTCTGCGAGAGATTTATCAGAGGAGGAAGTGGCATTGGCTCCTCTTTTTGGTCTGATTTGAGGCCTGAGGGACTCTGCCCCCCGGGAAGGATCAACCTTCACCGTCCAACCTGTAATTAGTGATTAACGGTAAAGTCCAGACTTTTGATTTACTCTGCTCTGCTCCCCGAAAGGGATGTTGGTCAGTGCCACGGCGAGAGGTAAATCACCTATTGCACTGGAGGCAACAAGCTTGTCAGGGAAAATAGCCTGGGCCTAGAGGACGCTGCGAGGGGCTGGCTGCATGAAGACAAATTGCACCAAGGTTGCTTAGCCAACCCTCTTACTCCATCCTCTATCATGCTCTGTCACCCTCTTTCTCAAACACATGCTCACTCGTGCTGTCTCTCTTCACCAAGTCTTTCATTCCTCTCTAACACACTCCCTTTCTCGCTCTCAATGACATTCAATATTACTAAAGCTGAACGGTTGTGTAGCTCCAATCGCTTTTGAGTTTGACGTTTTGAAGCAAAGATAAAAGTATTTTTCCCTGATGCTGAGTATTCATAGCCCATACACAGAGACTCAAAGGTAAAAGAAAAAAAAAAAACACCCCAAAAACAGAGTACACATTCATGTGAATATTCTCTGATCTTGGATGGTTGACTTGATTTGTGCAGACTCTCTCCCAAACCAACAAGAATGGAGTCTCTGTTTTTGATACTGCAGATGAGTAGCTCGGCGGACTTGGATGTTTGACAGAGACAGAAAGTATTTTGAACGCTAAAACACACATGTTCCCTTTGTTTCCCCAAAGAAAATACTTATTTTTTTGCTTTTCATGTTGAACTGTTCCCGCTAGTTGCACTACTGAACAAAATGGATCCTTGTACAATAAGAAAACAGACAAATCTCTGTCAACATACGGGGGGGGGGGGGGGGGGGGGGGGGAGATCACGCCTTTGCGCTATTCCAGCTTGGATTTCCTCTCAGCTCTTAATGCATTTACAACTCAGTTTTGAAGAGCACAATATATAAACTGACAGTAACGGTGAGTGAGGAAACTTGGGGCGAGAACCCAAAAGAATGCGATGTACTGTCTTTGATGGAAGGAGACCACTTTAAATGCCTGTTGTGTTTGTTCTGGATTCACTCTGTTTCCTACATTCAAGAGTCCATGATGTGCTTTTTGCAACACCCCCCTTTCCGTTAGGGCATTATCGATTTTTAGTGCATGTAAAAGGTACAAACATACAACATCAAATGGGATTATTCTCTCCCACAGAAAACACTTTTTCTTACATGCCTGACATGTCTCGTTTTGAGGTCCAGATGTTCCTCCATTATTTATTTACATCACTATGTATCACATAACGACTAGCGGTTGGTTTGGCCCCGCCCACTAACAAGCCAGTAAACAAAGATAAGACAATAAACCCGCCTCTGTTAGAACTGCATCCACGGAGATCTACGGTACATAACCAGCTGACCAATCGGAGCAGATTGGGGCTTTAAGGATGGAGGCCTGCTAAGAACGTGCACAAAAACATCTGGGCAGACCTCCAAAGTAAAATTATGAACCTGTAAATGAGCATAATAGAGATTCTTTAACAATAGCCACTGAAACTTGTTATTGAAAAGAATGACCTCTATACGACATACAGCAGTATTTTAAATAATGCTTTACATTAAATAACCAAGAACAACAGAGAGAAACAGAAAGAAAAGCCAGAATGAGCGATGCTTTTCTATTGATTGTCTTGTGCCGTGCCGATATAAGACCATATGGATTTTTTTATCATCTCACCAGCACTTTCCTCATGTGTTATGTGTTGTAATTTGCTGTGGAAAAATAGTGCTTTTAATTGACATTGACCAAGACAGTCATCCTTCACCCGCACAAGTCATCATCGCCAATAGAGTCGTTGTTTGTTTACATGGAAAATTCTGCAGCTCAACTTTAGGTCAAAGAACTTTCGAGGGTGGAACTACCTTTGATGTTGAATCTGAGCTTTTCCACTTAAATGAGATTATTTTCTAATACTCTGAACAGTCCAAACTCAAGAGTAAATACTATACGCACGGCTACAGCGAGCACTCTTTCAATATCTACCTTTAGTCTCATCCTTTTACATGTGCTAAACCAAAGGAAATAATTATGTTTTTGCAGCATTATTGAGAAGAAAAAAAAAAGCTCAAATATGCAAAAAATGACAGGTATTAGGTAAAGGGTGAGAGGATGATTATTACCCACTTCCTATCTCCTCCCACGGACATTATAAACATCAAGATGGCTGTAAAACATTAACAAATGGCCTTGGTGAGTGCATTACCTCTGGCTGATCAGCCTCAAGTCTGTTTCTAAAGCAGCTGTTGGGAGAGATCCTGAGGGACGGCCAGCATTAGTATGCAACAGAGCTTAAGAGGAGATCTAATTGGACTCATTTTATCACAGCTACCTTGTGGAAAACAACTAATGAAAAAATCCTCTATCTTTCTGCAATAAGTAAATCACAGAGCACTTAAGCCATAGCATACGAGAGGCTGTGATTTAACGGCTCCATCATATTTCTTACATAAGCCCACAAGGCTTTAGACCACATAAGACTGTGTAGCTTTTTTATTTTATTTTATACTGGCTTTCGTGTTGAGTGACGCCTTGTTCCTTTACTAGTATCATCAGACACCTGCTTGTGTGCTTGTGTGTGTGTGATATGAAGGCAGGATATTTAGCAACTGTATCGAACAACTTTACCGCCATACTGTAAATAAAATCCTTACAGTACGCCGTTACCCGAGTGGCCATGCCTTCTGCTACACCAGCACTGCAGCCAAGTTAAAGAGCTGCAAAACTCCAAACGATGCATGCCAGCGCCTTCAAATGGATGACAGGAGATGTTTAATGTTGAGAGAAGAGGATGAACGCAGCACTCTGTTTTGCCTGAACTGCTAAACAGTCCTGACAGCCAGAAAAGCACATTGAACTTCCCTCAGTCAGAGGGCTCGAGAATATTTTCTGAGAGGTTTCTCCTCACTGGGAATTTAAACCTGACCTGTCAGTGGCACATGAACCCGACTGAAGAACTCATTCATTGAATCCACACAGTCTCTGACCTCTACCAAAAAAAAAAAAAAAAAAAAAAAAAAAGCTTCACTTATCACAAAACCGGCGGCCCTGTCAGCTCACAAATTTACCAAATATTTCAGAACCAATTTAAAAGCTCAGTTCGAGACCTTGACAATAATTACACTATTTTAATCTGTTAATCTTATTCTATTCGAAACAAAAACATAAAAACCTGTGAACAGTTTTCAATAAATACTGTATATATTTGTTAAATTATACAGTGCTCTCTGCTTGTCACGAAGTTCAAGAATAACAATCAAACCTTGGAGGGGAGCTGTTGAAAAACCTTACCCTTGTGCTCCAGTTAAGGATCACTTGAAGTTATATTTAAAAAAAAAAAAAACAAAACGAATTTGAGTTCTTTTAAATCTCTCTAATACATTCTGAAGATATAAAAGGCACATGTTGGAAAATGAACCATGAATTATGAAATGGTTTTAACACTACTTCTCACTGCCTGTGAATGGAATACTCAGCAGGGGTTTTGACAAGTAAAAGCTTGAGTATCCATTAATTGTCGCTATGCCATGGGTGCTGAATAACAGCAAACTTGACTTAATGAAAGCAGCCATCCCTGGAGGAGGCCTGGCTGTTGGTTCGGATGTCTAATTATAATCTTCACAGAAGTAAAGAGTGTAAGTCAACTAATTTTCAAGCTTGGCAAACTTTCTGTAAATGTATGTAATACCCGAGACTTGGAAACACACAAGATGAGCGCCGTCTCGCATTAAAATGAAAGAGAACGAGCAGGACGATAAAATTAACTAAATAAAGTGGAACAAACTACCAAATAACATGCAGGGAGGAAAAAAACAGTCCAGCCACAATGTGGTTTAGCTGAATGAAATCCATTAAAAACATACCAGTTTGATGAGACTAACATTTACTCCAGCTGCTAAATAGGAATGAATGAACATCCAGTCGACTAAATGTGGGCCCTCTTTGTAACGCGTCTTTTGAAGTGCATGACAAACAACCTATAACATGAAAAACTTCTACAACGCCGCGGTGTGAGGAGCACAACAAATTTACAATATGATGGATCACATTACAGTCCATCTTAGTTTCCCAGCCATCCCTGTGGACTCCGGCGGAACTCACAGGCTTCTAGTCTCAGCAGAAATCGAAGTGTTGTATCTCGTGGCTATGTGTTCTTTCAGGAGATGTCAGGGTTTGGATCAATATCTTGGCACCCAAGAAAGTTGAGATATGTCCCACGGCGCAGCACGAACAGCATTCCTCTTGATAGAAATGTACAATTAAGGTCATTACTATGAATCAGCTAAACTTTTGTACACCAGCCTGCCAAAACTTTAAAACCACCTGTGTAACATTGTGTAGGTCTGTCTTGTGCAGCCTCTTGGACTGTAACGCCTGGCAATGGATTATTTAGGGTCTGTGGGCCTTCATGGATCAGGTTCACAAATCCTCTGTCAGGCTGGGATCTGTGGAGTTTGGAGCCTGGATAAACACTTGGGGCTCTTTTTGATGTTTTTTAAGTCGTCCTTGAAGGGTTTTTGCGACGCTGCTGCCCTCCTGGAATGCCCACATGAACGCCAGGGCCCAAGGTCTCCAGGCAGAACCCTGCATTCTAACAAGATGATCAATCCCAACTAATGTACTTTTCAGTGGTTTTAATGTCCAGTGTATCCCAAATAGATCATCATAACATACAACACAGTTTGCATACAGACAATTTGGAGACAAGTTAAAACGAGGTTTCCTTCCACAGTCAGAACAGTGTGCAGCATAAAATAGGACAAATACTATTCAAATGTATCCACAATAAGTGATGCAGCCTTTCAAATGTGAAGAATGTGCATGGTTTTGTTGGGGATGACTTTCAAGCCAAAAAGCTAGCCTGAGGGAGCATTCAGACAGAGAATTCTCTCCAAACACTTGCAAATTCATTTTCACTGTTGTTTGTGAAGCAGCACGTCTAGACGCATGAAGAATGCATTCAGTAGGTGTACCCAAACTAATAACATTTAAACTGCGTGGTGCACAGGCAAAGCACCCTGTGATTGTTCAGGCAACTTCAAAGAGCTTAAAAACCGCGCTGACACACCGCTGCGTGCCGAGCGCGAATCGGCTTTTAAAGCCCACTGTCTGAATGCCACCCAACTTAGCAAATGTTAAACTACATTTTGGAAACTGTCTGTTCCTTCTGCATCTGAATTTGGTAGCTGAAATATACTCACTACTAACCTGAAAATCAGAAGGGTCTATTTATATATATAGATAGATATATGAATATATCAGCTGAGACATGACTTATGTCAAACTATGAGCATGACCTTTTCCTGAGTTTACTTGGCAGCGATCAGAGATGTTGACTGGTCTACTGCAGATGACAGACTTCCCCTGCAGCACTGACTGCACAGACGTAGTTTCAACTATCTTGTTTTGGCAGAGCGCACGTCTCCAGAGAACGGAGCACATGTAAAAACATGGAAAATGTGTTTACGAGGGCACCAATGAAGTAATGCTTTGTCCTGTGTGCCTTCTGAACTACGACTACGCCTTCTGTTCAGTCCCTGAAAGGTACAGTATACGAGCTGTCTTTGAAGCTTTAAGAGATTGCAATTAATATTCTGATAGCTAGCTTGCTTTAAAGTATCCGTATGTCTCATATTGCACTTTGGTGTATCTATTCAGGACAATATGATTAAGGAATATACCTATGAGTTGAATGGAGGCGGGGATTTATTCATATCCAATAAATATTCACTTGTGCTGTGACATTGAGGAAAGTATTGGATGCAGCATTAATGCAGAATGCAGATGCAGATTACAGCCACAATATATCTGCCACATACTGCACAGTATAATCTCCACTTGTTGAAAGTGTGATTGTGGAGCAGCTGTGCTGACTAACTGGGGCACAGCACAGAATGCAATGACTGTGTTTTTTGGTGATTTTAATGTGTTTTGTATTGTGTGCTTTAATGCTATGAATCATAAGAACGGAGGAAAAAAAATGAGGGATGAATTTCTTTGATTAATAATTTTACCTTAAAAATTTTTAAAACAAATGTCCCACAGGTGTTTTCAATACTCGAAAAAAAAAGCTACCTCTACATACCATAAACATATTACTTCTTACATGCTTCACTTAACTCTGGAAGGATATGTCACCATCTTGAATGTATCTTCCATCACCTTACTGACAACGTGCTCCTCTGTATACAGTCTTTAAGCTATGCTGCATTTATTATATTGATGTTTTATTTTGCTCTCAGTCACTCAATCAATTTCTGCTCTGTCTAAGCACAGCCTGCAGTTCACACAATTCATTTATTTTTTGTCAGGGTACCACTGGTTGCAGCTGAATCACTCATGGCTTCTTGGCTGCACTGAAGAGTGCAGTTTTTCTTTTTTTTGGTTATCGCAAATGGTTTATTTTTAAACTTTTAAATTGATTTTGAAACGCATATCACATATTTAGACTTTAATTTCCAGTGGAACGATGTATCAGCCAGGATTAGTTCAAGGAACATCGGAGTGTTTAAAGCCCAATAATTCTCTGTTTTTAGAATGTGTAAGGATAACGTGCATTCATTGAGTGTTTAAAGGGTTAATCAGAATGGTTTGGTAAGTTGTAAAGGCTCCTGTAAAATGTTTTACTGTCATGGAGGAAATAAATCTCTGACAAGCAGGAAGAAGATTAGCTGTCACAAAAGTCTAAAATGCTAACCCACCCCCTGCATAGATGGCACCTAAACCCTCCAAGAACCCAGGGAAACCCCGTATTATACTGTTGTATTATAGGTTTCCTCATTTATTTTGTGCTACAAAAGGCGTCTTTTATCTGCCTTGATACTGCATGTAGTTGATTTTACTGTCTGACAGTCAATACTCCAATGTATCTGTCAAACTGCTACCAAAAGTTAATGACACTTCTTGATAGATGGCACCTTATCTGTTTACCCATGACGCAGTGAGCCATCATTCAACAAATTATTCAACGATGACATGGTGCTCACTATCAGTAGCATGGCAGACATCATTCATATCTGTAACATCATCTAATTAAAAGACATCACTTCTGCCAGACAGTTTCCTTACAGCTAGCTGGAGCAAATTGATTCTCAACCCCCCCTTCCAGTCTATGCAAAGGAGGAATGAATAATGCATGGACATTAAAGCCTTATCTTCTGTCCTAACAAACAATGTTGCCATGCTTTGAATATTCCAGAAAGGTGTGCAAAGGGTCCTTATTAGCAGAGCAGTCAGACAGGTGCCGTTTTCATGGGGAGTCATTCCGCATTTACTGCTGTTCGTTTCTAAGCGCCACCATAATTCTGGACACACCGGATCAACGAATTTACGTTATGATGGCGCTCGGTTTACGACAGCGCTTAAGGAATTTGCATAGATTTTTATAGCTGCCACTCAGAGATTATGTCAGCAATGAACTGAAAAACTATAACTTGCAATATATTTGTGCCTCACTCGCTGTGACCGTGTTCTATAAGGCCACAGGTCCCACCTACAGTACCAATATGTTATTTAAACACATATTCAGTGCTAAGACCTAATTATTGAAGACGCCTTTTACTGCATTATATCAGCAGCTGTGCACCCATTCGGATTAAAAAACTGCTCGGCGTGTTACATTATATAGCTGCTTTATATCTGTATGTGGACGAACACCAAGGGTAATAAAATAGATTAGCTATGCTCAGTAAATCTGATTGACTACTTTTTTTTTTTTTTTTCGTCAATCCAATAACACAGTAAAAAGTAATGCTTTTCCAATTAGCGTTTATTTCCTGATGTGAATCTTATAGATAATGTCAGAGGGTTACAGGCATCAGGGCAGGGTACAGTATACGCAGATATGATCTAGCAGAAATATAAGTTACTCTTCAACTGGATAAAATAAATTTAAATGTCAAATTGGTGAGAGCTCTGTTTATGCACTACATGCTGAATGAGTAGATGTGATTCTATGACATGCAGAAGAGCAGTCCTCCAGCTTCCTTTGATTTGACCTCTAAGCAAAGGAGGAAAATAAAAGGACATAAACACTGATTTAATCCCAAAACTCAAGCTTAAAAAACATGTTCGTTTTTTTAAATACATCAAAATCACAGCGTTTATCAGAACCAGACACTGTAAAAACCCAACAAGTTAATAGATGTTAACCTTGACAATGAAACTTGAACCACTCTTCTGTGATTTGTGGCTCAGTCGGACATTTTAACCAAATCTAAAGTTAAAGTCGGGATATTTCATCAAAATAACTTTACGTGACTCATTTAAAAATGTACCACAAATAGACCATTTGCATTAATGA
>NW_007578779.1:82582-118424 GCF_000690725.1 Stegastes partitus
GGCTCCTTTGCACCATGACTGTTATCCTCCTTTGCTTAAATGAAGACATTTCTATTGAAATTAAATGAACAAAAATTTTCAATACGAGAAGGTGGTCTTATTATCAGACTTTCTTTCTCAGCGGCCCCAAAGGCACGCTGAGCGCCAATCTTTGAAGAAGCGGAGCATTTAGCAGAGTGAAGTAGCTTTAACGATGAATAAAGTGAAGAAGACATCAGCTTTAGAACTACAATGACCTCCAAGTATGTAAAACAGTCATCTAAATTCAGTGTTGGGTGAACGGGGGTAGAATGGCTTTGAGTGCTCCAGTAGTGCACATGAAAATCCCCAGTCAAGCTGAGTTGTTGACAAAGACGCACTACTTCAGTTGTACTAAGCACATTATTGTTGATTGCTCCCACTTACATTACCCTGAATGTAAAAAGCAATTCCCAGTTAAGAGTTCTAATGAAATGGCTGAGGAACCCATTAATTCATATAGTCAGATGATTTTCTATTGTTGCCAAGTGACAACATTAAGTGGCACATCAGGATAAAGAATGAAAAAGAGGTCAAAAAGAGGAGTAAGGCAGGTTGAAAGGAACTCGGCACTGAGGGGGAGATTTACTCACATTAAATATCCCATTTCCTTGTGAGCAGTTAAGCTGGAAGCTTGAAAAAAAGATCAGAAAACTGGAAAGGAAGTAGTTGGAGTTAGAGCAACTCAACTCTTCAAGGAAATCTCTTCCCAGATTGGCTGGTGCTCATTTCTTTTCGTGACTTGCCAGAAGGGGTTTGCTCCCACACATTCACGTATGATGTGGAAAACAGTAGACCAAATGAGCCTCTTTCACTTTGCTCTCATGACTTTTTTTTTTTCATCTGCGCTAAAGAAATGCTTTAAATACAAGGAACTGATAAGACAAAGGTTGATTAGGAATTCTCTCCCACTGTTAAATGTGTCAAGCCAGCCAAATGTCAGAGGATATTCTGTCAGAGGATATTGAGCCGACTGAAAATGTCAGACGGGGAGGAACCACGAGCAAAGAACAAGGGAAGGAAACAAAAGGAGAAAACTGGCACACATGTGTTGGTGTGACTCAGATATGGCAGAGCACCTGTCATCATTATCTTACCTAATGATGCAGCTTTGAGCTACTGTTTCTCTGCAGTTGTGACCTGCTTCTTTTGGAAGCAGTTCAAGTTTATCACCAGACATAACTTTGTAATGGCCAAGAAAATAGACTTTTAGCTTAAATGTTGGGTCAGTTACTCCTAAAATTGTAATCAGAACTTAATTGGACCTTTTATTCTCATCTTTCTTTTTGCACACAGATAGCACTTGTATGCGATAAAAAGATTTTTTTTTTTCAAAAACAGGAAAAGAAATGTCAATAAATTTTTCACTGGAAAAACAAATAAATGTATGGAAATGATTTGTGTCACAAGATCCAACAGGCTCCTGTTTTTGTTTTAGTTTGCTGTTTATGCTGTAGATTGGTCATAATTATTGCATGACAGGCCAAATAAATGATATGTGACGGGTAAGAAATGATGCAGACACCTTTGCCACAGTGATTATACACCAGGATGATGTGAATAATCAGCTTCAATACCATAAGTAATGATAGAACACATCAGGCGTTGTTCAAAAGTATTGACTGAGACACAGTGAATGACAAACCCAAGTCTGTCACATCAACATACAACGATGTAGTTTGTTGCTTTGAGCGTTAAAGTCTCACATTTTTTTGTTTAACAATTTAATTTGCCACCAAAACACTGTACTCACCAAAGGCTGTGTAGAACTCCTCTCTGGTCAGGTGTTCATCATCGTTGACGTCGTTGTACTTCAGCAGGTCGAACAGAGTGCACTCAGAGACGTCCTTGGACAGACCTTCTTGCTTGATGACCTAAATAAAGATGCATTGATTTTCGGTTAAAAAAGGTGGACAGTAGTTTCTGGAATTACTATCTTGATTTTTCGAACACCCAGAAGTTACAGTTTGATACAAAATGTGCTTTTAAACTTCCTGTTGGGACAAAAAGGAAAGGTCTTACAAAGCAGCAAAACACTGCTTGAAAACATTATATCTGCAAGTACTAGCCCAACCAATGTGTTGGTGCTCTGATGTTATTGGCCAATCACAGATAGATCGGTATCAGCCCATATGTTGTCTGATAGGTGCCACTATTATGGGTGTTTATTATGAATCATCCATCCATTAATTGCTGTTAATAATTTAACAGATTATTTAAAAACACGAAGGGCACGGATGTCAGCGTCATGTCTGTCAAGTTTCCGTTGTATGTTTGCACATTTCATGTCTTGTCTTTCCTGTTTTATGAAATTAAAATTCTTGTATATATTTGTCTTATTATCTTGTTTTATTTTTTATTAATATTTATTGTATTTTATTTTATTCTTTTCTTTCTGTTGTTATTTCACTTTTTTTAATTTGATTTTTTCTTTCTTTTCCTGTTTCTATTATTCCTGCTAGTTCCTAGGGTGACACCAACAGCCGAAACCAAATTCCTTGTATGTTGTGTACGTACGTGGCCATTAAAGCTGATTCTGATTCTTTTGTAATCACTAACCTGTTGTCTCTGTTTTAGGTTCACTTCCCGCACGCCCTTCCCCCATCTCGTCACACCTGCTCCCTGATTGTTCCCCTCACCTGTTTCCCATCCTCCCTCATTACCTCTTGTATTTCACCCTGTGTGTGTCTCACAGTCTCGCTGCCAGCTCGTCGTACTTCACGGTCCTCGTCCCAGCGTTTCATAGTCAAGTCATAGTCTGTTTTGTGTACGACCTCGTTTTCTGCCTTCGACCTTGACTTTTTGCCTCTCGTCTTTGGATACCTCTGCCTTACTGATTGATCACCGGTGTACCGAGCCCTGCCTGGTAATAAACCTGCCTGAACCTGATTGTGTTGTGCGATTGTGTCCACCTGTTCTGTGTTCCGTGAGTTCTTGACAGTCAGAAAACGTTTACTAGCTATAGTTCCTGGTTACACCACTGGACGAAGCCTTTACTGTTACCACTGTACTGGCATGAGGAGGCGATTTTCAATTCAGTTCAATTCAACTTTATTTGTATAACGTGGTTTTCAACATATGTCATCTCACAGCGCCTAACGTAGTGATGTGAAGACCTTACAGGTTTAAACAGAGAATCTACAGTTGCCTTTGGACTCCTTCTGAGCAAGTGGTCGGCAACAGTGGGAAAGAACCAACCCCCCTCCTTCAATGAAGGTTTTTTTTTTTTAATCATCATTCTGCTAAAACTTGATCCTATTCAACACCTTCTGCATGGCCCCGGCAGTAACACATCCATCATACTAGATCAGCTGTCAAAAAGCCAATCACATGGGACAGCTTTATACATCATGCGTTGTCCATCGGATCAGTGCGCTTCCCTACCCTGATGACTTGCCCAAAATTTAGGAGGCTTCAGTAATGGCATATCCTTAGTGTATCCTGGAAACACCAGCAGTAACAAACAGCTGTTGTGGTAACAGTCATACAGCTGCTCTCATTTTAAACCAGAGAATAACTGAGTGGTTTTTCAGAATACTGTAGATGAGACAGGAAAAAAAGGTAGCGAAACTCAGAAATACTCTTAACTGTCAGGTCCTTCCTTTTCTTCCGCCAGCCTTCAGTGGATTTATTCTGAAGTTGCAGTCTTTAATACTTAAACTTTATTTCTGACATGGCCTTCCTCCCCAAACACAGACTTTGATTCCTGCTGTTCTTCAGAATGTTCCACTTCTCTGTAAAGAAAGACTGTTCGAACACAGCAAAAAGAGCACTCTGGACATGTTCAGTGGCTTCCAGCAGACCCTGTAAACTCAATGATCTGAGGCACATCATTGACGGGATAACCAGATGTAATGTTTATTGAGATTGCAGCTTCTGCCTGTTTCAAATCGAACCCTAATTTACAAAGCCAATGGAACACTGGCTGGTTAGTCACACAGAACACCTATCTGACTTCTGGCAGTAACACTAAGCTATTACTACTTCATGTCAATATAGACTAGACTTCAGTAATTACACTCTACCCATTGTGGTCGTATAGACAGCATGCAGCATGGCTATATGTGAACAGACACATTGGAAAAATACAGCATGGAGCACTGGCTGACTTTTGAATGCCTTTGGCAAGGTCACAGCTGTGCACTGCTGCCCTCAACCAGCAGAACAACACTATTACTACACAAAACCACACGATTCTGATCAGGTAATGCTACTAAGTTAGTTTACTCCTTCTGTTTAACCTTCACAAACCTTCACTCTGGGCTCTTCCCTACTAACCATAACAATTTACATGTTTACTCTATTAATTCAAAGTTCAATTTTTGTTTGCCTCCTCCTTATCCAACTGCATTTGTTTTTCCTACAAACAACAACAACAAAAAATGTATTATATGTGTGTACAGAGGGTAACCTTCACACCTCTGTACATGGGTTTGCAAAAATAAAAAATAAAAAATATGACGCTTTGAGGATTTTTGAAGGTTATACACCTCCTGTGTCAAGATCTTTTGTACTGCTCCTGTTTAAAAAAAAATCCACAGATATTTTACAAGATTTGACAATTATTGTACCTATCCTGGCCCCCAAAATACTGAGACCGAAGGTCTTCTGTTTTTACTATTAAATCTAATGCAAAATACTTTTAGAACTACACAGCAAACTTTGGTATCTGTGGAGGGTTAAAAAGAGTAATTTTCCAAAATCTATGACCTTGAAATGTGCTTTTTGTGTTAATATAATCATACAACTTTTAAAAGAAGTCTGTTTGGCCTCAAGATGACAACATGTGCTTTGCCAGCCGAGTTACAACTTTTATGTGTGTCTGTTGCATTTTTCAGACACAGTAGTTCGAGCAGATGGGACAAGATCAGAGTCAGTAGTGGACAAGGTAGGCTTCTCATCTGTTTTCTAGTAAAGAGGTAAAAAATAAAAAAATCTCAGGCCAGCCCTGTCTTTAGTCAAATGATAGATACAGACAATGGATGAAGAAAAAAGAAGTTTTGATTTGCCATTTTAAAAGGGCAACTCAGACTAAAAGAGCAGGAACAATTGCTCCCCGTGTCTCTTCATGTGTACACTCTGGCACGCCAACCAACCAGGGTGAGGGACTTCCATCCCAGAACCTCAAATGAGATCACAGACTGCTTCAACTATAAAAGGCACTTTAGGGCACAATGGTGGCAGCCAGAGTTTTGCACTTTTAAATGCTGTTGAGTGTGTGATTTGCTTGTGCAGTGCTCTTTTTCAGGGCTCGCTCACACCGAAATTGAATTTACATTAACCTTTTTGTCTCCTTTCAAAATCATCTTTTGGTAATAAGGAAAAGCTCTGCTCAAGCACCAGGAGCTAAGAAAACACTCACATCGCCATGGCAATGCAATCAAAGAGAATCCCAACCTTTAATTGACTGTGTATGATATTGAAAATGTGCATTGTTCAGAGAGTAAATAAAAGTTCAGCAATAAATTACTCTGAAATTATATTCTGATGGAACGTTTAATACACTAGCATAAAAACTCATTAAAGCCCCAATCCATAATTACATTCAGGCGCTCTTATGTTGAGGCACTGTCAGCCCACAACTGTGTTTGTTTATTAAATGATTTATCAGACTGATGAAGTTATTTTGCTCTGATATTTATCATGTGATCATTATGCAGTCATTTTGACGTACGGTAGAAGTATGCAGAAAGTGTCCTCCTTATTTTGATGCTGTAAAGGTGTAAAGTTTCCAGTCAGTGCAGTATAGCAGACCTGTAGTTTGGACTGCAGTGACACTAACATATATTTCTGATATATTCTCCAAGCTAACACCGTGCTTAGTTAGTGTACCTCAAAGTCAGAAAGCATGTATTTATGTATGTGCTGAAAAAAACAAAACCCACAAAACTTTGACTTCATTTGAAATGATCATAAGACCACCTGCTTTCCACAGATGTTTTTAAATTTCTGTTAATTCTATGAATGCCCCCTTCTCTTCTTTCCTCTAAGAATAATTCCTGTGATCTCATATGTGTAAAGGATACAAAGGAGAGGAGTGCTAAAAGCAGTCCTTGAGGAATCCCTGAAAAGCAGTTCTCCATCTGGTTTATTAATTATTACTAGGTTCTGTCATTCAGACATCAAGGGAGATGTGTGATACAATGTGGCCTGGATAAGAAACAATGACATCACCAAGAGGTTTGAGAATCTGTCAAAAGTAATATTCAGTAGGTTGAAAGGTCTTATTCAAATTCACACTCAGAGCAGACGGAAAATATTATTTCATGAGACACGGCACAGCGTGGTGTGTTGACTGTGCGTTTTACTTACTAAGCATTGATTTCTCTGGTATTGGCATGGGGCAACATTTAATGTAAATGTATGTAAATAATATGAAAATATGGAGAAAAAAAGATCACTGTTTTTGAGGTGGTATTTAGATGCCAACTCAAAATCCTAGAATACATTCATATTAATCTGATCAGTCCTCCTCCATCAGGGGAGACCGACAAAGCTAACAAAGGTGACCCCTGTGCAGATGGGATATCCTGCTGGATCCGTAGGAAGATAGCCGAAGAAAAGGAACCGCTGTTATCATAGTTCTGAAAACCACTGCAGGTTGCTTACCCCTTCAATTATTCAAATATGTTCTGTATTAAATCAGTCCTGAGGTACTGGGAGACTTTATTTGTTATGCACAGAACACCTTCCTTCCTCACAGCGACCACAGAAAGCTCTTTTCACAACATCCCCCTTGGTAGTTCTGGTCAAAGGCTGCAGCCTCCCATGAGCACATGGCTCCTTTGACCCATATTGCTTTTCAAAAGATTTACCTGGAGCCACGCAGCACAGCGACCAGAGGGAAGGCTAAGATGAGGAAAATGAACATGATTGTGGCAGACATGAATGTGCCTGGCTTAAACACCTGGGCCCACAGATGGTTTGCTCATTTGTAGTATCCTTTTGATTAGATATTTAAATGAACATGACTGCAGGTTTTTCAGACCTGAGAGATACTGTGATTTGTCTTTGCAAAATTGTAAACACCATTTTGCTTCTCTACCTAAATGTTTTTAAAAAATCTCATAAGATCAGTGCTAGCTTGAGTCAAGGATTAAGTTGCATCTCACCGTCTTTGCAAAATAACTGACTAAATGAAGTATGCGTTGTTTTTTTTTTCAATCTTCGGAACCCCAAGCAATTTGTAGCATTTTTTGTTCTTGTCCCATTTTTACTCACTGTGGGCTCATTTTTCGATGCAAAATAATGTTCTGCACCTCTGTGGAAATGCAATTAAACGTCTATAATTATTCATTTTACAAAATTCAAAAAGCTGAAATCAACATCCATCCATCATCTATACACCGCTTAATCCTCACCAGGGTCATGGGGGGCTGGAGCCTATCCAAGCTGACTCAGGGTGAAGGCAGGGGACACCCTGGACAGGTCACCAGTCTATCACAGGGCTACACTTAGAGACAGACAACCAAGCACACTCACATTCACACCTACGGACAATTTAGAATCACCAATTAACCTCAACATGTTTTTGGACTGTGTGGGAGGAAGCCGGAGAACCCGGAGAGAACCCACGCTGCACGGGGAGAACATGCAAACTCCACGCAGAAAGATCCCAGTGCCCCCACCGGGACACGAACCAGCGACCTCCTTGCTGCGAGGCTAACCAACTGCGCCACCTTGCAGCCTGAAATCAACATGTGCAGCATTTTTCCAAGTCTTACTAACAATGAATAAAGGTGGTGACTCTATACACTGTAGATACTTTCCTACTTACATTTGTAATGATCTTTCATGCTGGTCTTCTACCTGCTCTGTATAAACACAACCTGCACGTCAACCAAAAAGTCTTTAAATTTTGGTCATGTGACTGTTGTTGCACCGAGGATGCAGAATTTTTTATTTTTATTTTTTCAACAATCTGCTCAAAGTAAATGATTTGTTCTTGGCACATTTTTAAATTAAATGATAAAAATGAAAGCCATTTTGATAAAATACCTGCATTTGGTTGTGTTTCTTGATTGAACATGCAGGCACTTATGATTAGTTCAAGGACCATTGAAAAGTTGAAAATCTAATGATTCTTCCTGGTTTTACAGCTTCTGATCCTGATAAATGATGTCATTTTTGCTGTTTTTGATGTTTTTTTAATCGTGCTTTTCAGCCCCACCAGGAGATTTTGGGGTTCAGAGGTTTAAAACGGCATCTCACTGAATATTTAAGTACATCTATTGGTCTATATCCTCACCTGTGAGATTTCGCTGGCATCTATCTGACCGTTGTTATCTGCATCAAAGCGTTTGAACATCATATCAACCAGCTGCTTCTTGGCTGCCATGTTGTCTTTGTGGGTCCCATGGATGGTTGACCCCATGTACCGCTTGTCATACAAATCCAGCATCTTGGTTTTCAGCCGGCGGTAGTCGCTCAATCTGCAGTTGTCATCTGGGAATACAGAAAACAAGGAGAAGCAACACGGTTAGGAGAGGGAGACAGTATTTATCACAAACTTGTAACAATCACTGTGACACAAGAAGACAAAATGTTTTTACCTTGTTTGGATTACTAAAAACAGAATTTAAATATTAGGGGGATGTCTGAAAACAGGTATTTCATAAATACCTAAAATGACACCCTGGTGCTGAAAAAAGCACATGATTAAGCAGTGAACTTATGATTCATAACACTAGATGCAACGTTTTATATCTCAGCCAATTAGCGCCTGTTCAAACTCGAATCCCCCCAGAAGATTCACATTATTAAACAATAAGCTCCTGTTTATATTCAGCAAAACCCAAATCTGAGCATGTCTGTGATTGTCTGCATCACAATAACAAATGCTAAGGATTATTTTCCCAAGGGGAGCACAAACAGTGACAGACACGCAGCATTTCGCCGCCTCAAACTAAGAAAGCAGCAGCTTCGTCAACACAAAGAAACTGACGAAGAAATCCATCACACAGGTGTCAAGAGCTAACCGTGACAGCAACAGAAAACATGATGGTGTTGTATTTACAATCCGCCATCAAAGGCTCTAGATCAAAGAATTCAACTACATGAAAGGTTCGGCGGAGTAGAGTGGAGCCAAAGAGAAAATAATGACTAGAACTGGAGGCTGACATATGTCATATCAAGTTCTCATTGTTAGATCGGGAAGTGTTTCTCCCTAATAACAGTTATATTAACTGATGTCAACCAGCTAACAAGAAAAAACTTTGTGTTCGCCGGGATGCTTTTCAAATCTCTGGGGAGGACGCTGACATCGCTGCCACATCGTATGGTGTGATCACCAACTCAGGGAAGATGTGTAATAATAGCTTCTACATGAAGTCTTGTGCGAGACAAATGAACTTTGGTGCGGATGATCGGACCAGAATGATTTAGTGAGTGGGGTAATGAGATCTCCTCTCGGTAGAACTGGGTGTTCACTGAGAGCCGATGACTAGTTACGCGGAATCAGAGCAGCCCTAGAAACCAGCGACATATCATTAGGACATGGATGGGATCTCGTTTTTGTCTCCCGGCATTCCTTCAGCAGAGCAACTTGAGCAATCAGTGAGCATCTAAATGAGATTCTTGATGCAATCCTGACGCTAACCATGATTTGGGTATAAGAGGCTGGAAGAAGTTCTCCTAATACTCTGCCAGGGAAAATCAGGGGGCTTTGCTCAGACGCTATCAAGTCATTTTCATCTCAGTGACCTTGTAACGTCCCCAAGGTGTCGAAACTGTATTCCTGGCATTTATGCAATATTTAGTACTGTGACAGAGAAAACAGTTATGAGATTATTTTTGGTTTAAACTCAAGCAATACTGGAGGCAATATAATACTCATTTCCCAAGGAAGAGTGCAAATAGTTCAATTCACTGTAAATGTACCTGATTAGAGACAATTTCCCTGAGCTCTAAGGTTTTTTGTAAACAATTACATTTTTCTTGAAACCTAAATAGTCCCAAATGCTTTCAGCTACAAATGGATGACAAATCAAAGGAAAATAACTTCAACAAATGTAGATTCTTTCATGCTGCGCAGCAGAGAGAGAACTTTTAAATACCGATAACAACACTTTAAACTTAGTCTATTTGCCGATGCTGAGTGGCCTTTTCGTGCAAGTTCTCTCAGTTTCCCAAAATTCAAATCTGCCCCGTCTTGCATGGCAATGAAAAGAGAAGGTTAATAAGGGTAGTATTTGTGGATTTCTTTTCCACACAGGTCACAAGGGTCAAGTGAATGATTTGATGAGTACGAAAACACTGCAAATCAGATGCTCTACTGTGACCTTAGCAGGAACTAACTCTCAACCCAAATGGATAACTACAGAGATGATGAAGCAACAAATCGAAGACATCATGGTCTTAACTGCAATTATCAAAACATCTAATGATGGGTTCAGAGAAAAAGCATCCGAAATCTTCTCATAAATTACTTACGCCTCATAAAAAATCTTATCATATTTGTTTTTCCTTTAATCTGTCCCCACCTCTATATGTTGTATTTTAAAGAGGCCTCAATTGTTTCTGGACTGTAGAGATGTTGTCTAAAAAGGAAAAAGAGTCTTGCAGTGCTTTGTTTTCTACTAACTTGAAGCCCCAGATAACCGAGAGCTTGCATAGCCAGGTGGAGAGAATTAAACATGAGCAAGAGGCTCTGGAACAATGCTTCAGTTTGTTTTAGCAGGTACACCTGTCAGTAAGACACAAACTGAGATGTTGACAGATGTTGGAGCTACACGCTCAGTCTGAGGCTTCCTACAACTAGCAGGGTGTGAACAACAACAGTGGTGGCTCGTAAGGACTTTTCTACCAGCCACAGCAGGTAACAAACCAAGTGGAGGATCCATTGAATTACAAAATTTGCTTTGGCTGTCAAAACAGTGAGAGTGGGTGGTGATTTCTTGGGAGTCAAAACAGCAAGTTTAATACTTGCCCTGGAAACTGCATCAGCTGTTAGAGCACAGACTGCAGCACGCTGCAAATCACGGAACAGGGTCTGTTTTGACAAGCGCCAGTGCCAGAGAAGCTGCCTTGGTCACAAATGGCAAAATGAATAAAAGATAAATGGCTGCTGGCGTACCCCGGGGATATGAAGGTCACCTGCGTCAAAGGAGCATGCACTGGCTCATGCATGCACGTATACATGGATACACAGATGTGCATACACAAAATGCTATGCTCACACATGCATGTACACATCCCCAAGTATTCAAACAGTACATGTCTACACAGACGAGTGTTGGCATTAATTAGGCAATGGCCAGAATAATTTGTTAAACTAACTAAGCCAACACGCCTTACTTGAGGGAACAAGGAATAACTGAGCAAAAAATCTGCCATAGTTTGCAGTCAAATCCAGGCGGATCCTCAGTCTGGTAAAAGTTTTCTGTGAGTGTCTGAGCTGCCCAAATTGCTTTTGAGCTAAATGGGACATATCAGAATGCAAACTGCCTGCTTACTTTATGTAACTGGTGGGATAATCACTCAACTAGCAAAAACCAATTTAGTCATCATCCTTTTTTTTTAACAAACCAGGGCTTCCCTATAAACTTTGAGGATTCAAATCAATCACCAGTTGAGAAGCCCCCAGTTCCAACTTTGTGCTGTCGGTCGAATCGTCGGCCTTTTCTGCCACTGCACTGTTGTAGACTGAGAAAAACAGGATGGCGGCTGTGAGATTTTACAAACCGCCCCTCATCTCAATATTACCTAACTGTGATAGAAACACCAGGGAAGAGCAGAGGGATGCTTGTGCTCTTTCCTGCTGAATACTAGTTAAAAAAAAAAACATTTCTTTGATTGCATCCATCTCTGATATCTTCACATCACAAATGAGGACGATGCACAGATACCAGGAAAGGTTCGTACACTGCTGTCTTACACACCAAACACAAGCTGCCCTTTGGAGTTTCTGACCACTATGTAGAAACGGGTTGCGGATCCCTGTTTTGTTTGTACCACACGTCGCGGAGGCATGCATATGGATGACACACACCAAACATGGACAGTGTTCAAGCAAGAGGTCAACGTGGCATACAGTTTCCCTGCCAGTTTCAAACTATTCCTGTGATCAACAGTTGGTGGTGTTAGCAGCGGGGAAACATAACAACTGTGCCAACAAAAGTGGGGAAGAAGAAGAAGATGATGGCCAGCAACTGTAGAAGTAAACAAAATAATATTATATGAAATGGCTTAAGAATTAAAGACCTACCCACAATTGAAGAATGGACCAAAATTCTACAGGATATTTACATTTTGGAGAAGCTGTCGTTTTCTTTCAAGGGTCAAAGGGACTCTTTATTCAGGATTTAGTCAAAATGGACAGAATCTGTAAAACCTGTAACCTCTGTGAATTGAATATGTCTGTTATATGAAAACACTTTCTGATATACGTTCTCCTTTTGGTTTGTGTAAACATACACACTCTAATGTGGGTTTTTTTTGGATGTGAGAAGAAATGGAGCAAACCCTCTCCTCCCGCTCATTTGTTTTGTTATTCTATTAAAAACCTGGATTAGCAATGAATATTCTCACAACCACAAATTGAACACTACCCAGAAAAGAAGTTCGGTATCATTTGCTTTTCCAAATAAGCAATAAATTAAAAAAAAAAAAAAGAAGAGTGGAAGACCTCAAGGATACACACAAACTTATTAACAGAAGTTTTCTTTATTTATTAGGACACTTAAGTTGCTGTTGGAGTTTACTGTGGGAGGCTCAGCTACAATATATATTAATAATATTGATGTTTTTCCATTCTAAAACGGGAAGTGTTAAAATGTGTACAGCAAGAATAGTTGTGTACTTTACAGTGTGACATCAGAGGATGTAACAGCAGTTCCTCATTTGAACGCTGTTTGTGGCTTCCATCCGATGACACCTGAATGTAGTGTCACATGGGAGGATGTGCGGGAAAAAAAACCCTTAGATGCAAGTGTTTTCTGAACCTGTTAGTTTTCACACACATTCAACACGACAGTGTGACCTTCATATAAGCTGCTCTAAAAAGAAACCTTCTACAGGAAGGCCTACAATTTACATCTTTGTTCGACAGTAAGAAAGAGAAGCTGCATTCAGCTACGGACAGTTTCTCTTTTAATTGCTTTGAAATGCTTAACGTGTGATCCAATCTTCCCCTTTACCCCCAAAGCAATCCTAGAAATTCTTAAACATCTTTTTATCATTAACACATACTAACAACACCATCGTTGTTTTTGCAACATCCCAGCTGAGCAAACACTGTTCAAGGAGAGCTAACTGTGTTGGAGTGGAACACTTTACTATGATGCTGCGTCTGTCAGTACTATTCATGGATGAAACAAATGACATTCTCCACGGACAGAAGGTTCTGTGGAAAGCAGCTGATGTAACTAATATGGGTCATGTGGAGTCAAGCTATTAAAGTTTTTCATCTGGTCACAGGAGCTTTTATGCTCGGTATTACATGCCACTACTACTTTCATTATTTCATGAACAAGAAAAATTGTAATAGTATCTTTTTAAAGCAACCGTCAATCTGCGGCTATTGTTTAATAAGTGGCTTTTAGTCAAAATGTGCTGGTAGTTTTATGGATCTTCATACTTGATGCTGGCAGTAGCCCATGAAGGACGTGGCCTGTCACCGTTTTGCTTTACTGTTTGACTGCTCAATGACCTTGCATGTGACAAATGTCTCCGGTCATGCCGGCTCCATATGGGCCAAGAGGCTGGCCAGGTTAAGCCATGAAAAGCCACTGCCTCTTGTTAATCACCTTAAACTGTTCATACCACGTCCTCCACCTGCTGGAGACGGATGGCAGACTGAAAACTACTCGAATGCTGGCTATTGATTGGACCGTATGATTTACTTAGTGAGAAGAACTTGTCCAAACAGCTGTATGACTTTGCTGTTTTGTGAGTGTAGAGTTTTGTTATTCACACGCAAAGGCACAAGTTTTGCAGCGACAGATGTTGTCAGACTCCTGCTTTAATAATAAACTTGTTTAATTACTGTACCACAGACTCTGGCTTCTCTCTGTTTTTCAGCATATGTAGCCTGTAGATACACAAAAATGGTCATTCATCAGCACTGGTGTGTTGAAAGGACTGTTTGTAGGCTTCTTAGAACAGTGTTTGAAGAATGCTTTTGATTTCATTTCTTCTGCAAACAAACGTACTTTAAATAGCATTTTGAAACACTTGGATTTTCTTTTTTTTTTTAGTTACAGTTATACAAATAAAAAAACCAAACATGCTGGCGTGGAATTAGAAAGAAGTGAGTTTGCGAGACTCTTTAAAGGTTTGCTCCTCTCAACTAAATGCTAACGAGCCCTATACAAAAAAACTGAAAAAAGATATAGATCCAACAACAGGTCACACACTGCAACTGTGGTTTAAAATATTAAAAACATAAAAATGTTTCAGTGATTCAGAATGGTTAAAATGGGTAGCTTATGACAGCAACGTCAAACCAGCCCAGTATGATCAAGGATTTAAACAGCAGGAAGCCAATTGGGTGACAGCTCGGTGTGTTTTCGAAGGGGAAGGACAGCTGGACAGTTTCCAGAATTTCTAAGAAAAATTTGATTTGTGGACACTGTAATTAATTTCCAGTTACGAGATTATTACAGAAAAGAAATCCAGGTTGATTCCTCTGTGTGAAGGGTGCAATTCAAACCATAAGCGAAGAGTACAAAGAAATCAACATCAGAATAATTTCAGCAATTTACCAAGAGCTGATTTACAAGGTAGACGCTCAACCAATGATATAAAAGAGAATTATGAGAAGGAGCTTAACGTGGAAAGTGCAGAAGAGGTTTGGCTTAGCATGTGTACCACTAGTTCTGGAGGGAGTTGTCCTGGAAGAATCTGGTGCGCTTATTTATTACACCAAAACTGAAAAGTAAACAGTTAAATAGGCAGCAGAAATGTTGGAGAGAATGTGGAGAATTTGACGTAGATCATTTACATATCTGTTGGAAATGTCAGAAAGTAACTGTGTTTTGGGAAATGATTTCCTAAAAGCTTCAAGAAATAATGAGTTATGAGAGTCCAATGTGCGGCAATGTACTGTACATGTGTAGTTTCACTGAAGAGACTATAACGGGAAATGAAAGATCCTTGATTAAAGTACTACTAGTGGCATGTAAAAAAGCTTTAACGAGAAACTGGAGGAAGGCAGAGCCACCCACAAAGGACCAATGGCTGATGATTACTGAAGAAATCTATCCAATGGAAAAGCTAACCCACAAACTACAACTACAAGAAGAACAAATGTGTGACAAAATCTATGTGAGAGAAAAAAAAAAAAAAAAAGCTGACCAGCCACCACTAGCCTAACAAACCCAAATCTCCAACTGAACCATGTCATGTTGTGTTTGACGTAACTGCTGCTTTTTAAACGATCCATCATGAACACAGGAGTTCAAGGCTTTATGATCTGACTTAAGTTCTGTGCCAGTTCTAGTTCATGCAGTGATATGGCAGCACGTTTTTTTTTTTACCTTGGAATTCCCTTCACCTATTCATTTGGTATTTTTTCTGTTGGAGGAGAGGGACAAACAGGCAGGACTTTGACTGAACTGCCAGGAAAAAGAACCGTTAGGTCTTGTGGAGGTTGGATTTTTCCACATCAGACTCATTTAAACTTTTTATCTATCTTTTCATGGAACAAGTATTTACTACTCTGAGAACATTTTTGACAAATATGTGCATGTAAAAAAAAAAAAAAAAGTAGAATCAGTAACCAAAGGGCTATTAGGTATTACCTGTGTGTACATATTTTTTGTGAACTTTGTGTTTTTTAAACCAACAAAGCTACTGAGAATATTTTGTCATAATCTGTAAAAAATGTTGAGTATATGTTGCTAAATAAGACTTTTTTGTTTGTGAACATGGTTTTGTGTTTTCATGACTTTCATACATTCTTCTCCACACATTCAATAATCATACTGCAAGTGTGGTACGGTGCTTTTTTCCCCCCGTCATGCTCATGTCGTACAATAGAAATAGGACATGATGGCATATAATAGTCCAGTGAAACAGCATCATGCCAAAGCACTGAATGCTCATTTAAAAATAGATAAATATTCTGTTTTACAGAATGTCAAATCGTTAAATATCACTCAAATTCAGAGACTTCACTTAATATCACTGCTGCACCCGTGTTTGTTCTGATAAAAGGATTACTATTCTGTCACGAGTTCACCAGTCTGGCTGTGTAGCACTTAAATGACAGTGGAAAACCAAAAAGAGGAACAACAAAACCCTGCATTCAAACCAGAACATAATGGCACTCTCCTGGGTGCGGCGGCGCCCATCTGAATTGAAATGCTGGTACACTCGAGATGAGCAAACTTGATGAAGCATGAAGCCTAAAAGCAATGTTTGCTTCAAAGTAATTGTTTCACACATCTTTTTTTTAGATATGCGAGTATTGAAACGGAGACGCCATCAGCATATAGGAAAATATTTTGAACACCGTACGGAGGATAAACTCTGTCCTCTAAGTACCTGAGAAGAGCTTCGCTGTGCACCAGGAATCTAGAGCCGTTCATGCTCACTGTGCCTAACAGCATGGAGGAACAGCTGCTGCATGAGCAGTCACTATAAATCCAGGTGGCACTCGTAAAAAGTTACTCTTCAGCAACAGAAAATGCTAAAAAAAACACCCAAAAAACTGTTCTTCAACATGCAAATGTCTGCTCATGTTATTTCACTGTCCCAGTCTGTTTCTGGTTTGATACAGAGCTCGTCCATCCTAGCATCCACAGTAGAATCAGGGAGAAAAAAATAAAACAAAAAATCTCCACCCTGTCCACTGAGGCCATAGCAGTGAGTGAAGCCCCGACCCCCCCGCCGCCGCCTACACCAGCCCCTTTAAAAGCACTACTGTTTTATTTATATAAAGAAAAAGGCAGCTCAGCGGAATAGCGAGAGTCAACTCTGCTGAAGCTGCCCCGTCTTTGCCAGACTGAGCCTGCCCCCCACCATCTCTCCCAGCTTTTCCATCTCCGTCTCCAGGGCCGTGGGTCCTGCCACGGCTCACAATACATCAAGACAGCACAGCGTGACAACTGGGTTACCCAAATCAGAGGTCACTGATTGCAATCTTTAAGAGCAACTAGAGGTGTCACTGCCGCAACACCTGACTGAATCTGAAATGGATATCTGGGCAGTAGAGTCGCAACCCCTCACAGCTTTTCTGCCCAGGTTGATACGAATGCAAAAACACTCACAGCGGACCCCAGGCACAGAGACTTCAACGAATATTGAAAAAACACAATATGACCACGAGGTCCATTCATTAGCCATTCTCAATCTGTCAGTCAGGATGTTTAGACCAGACATCATGGAGCTGCAATTTATTTTCTGTACTGTTGGCCTGTCTGATGTGCTGCTGACATTGTGTACTCAGAGGTGTTTTTTTTTTTCATGTTGTACCAAAAATAAATTCCACCAACTCTGGCAGTGAAAGTGAAGTCAAGTTTTGGAAACCAGCCAACCCAATTTCTACAGGGAATGGGTCTCTAAATGATGGTTAGTCTCATGTCAAAATGGCTGCGAGACTTGATAAACGGATTTGCAGTATTTGGCCAGTGGCTGAATATTTTAAACAGTAACTAACAATATCCGAGCAAAGAAAAAGAAAAAAAGAACCAACTGAAACTGCCTGTTGAGATCATGAGTATGAAGATTGTCCCTGTCTGCTTGTGTCGACTGCAGCATGGGTGAATAGCCGGAGACAAACTCCCCACGCCTGGGACAATGAAGTTAATGTTGAATCTTGAAGATTGCGAATGCTTTTAATTATGTTTAAGAACAAGTGAATAGATTTACTTGTCCAGGAAGCAGCAAAATGATTAATAATAAGCATTTTCTAATTTGCCATCTCTGGTAATATTTCCTTAAGTTCAGACAATAAGAATATCTTACCATTACGGAAATATTGTGATCACGGCTTAAAGAGACAAATGAAGTTGACAGGAGATGCTAATAAACTCAGTCGATGCTGTGATGTTTCTGTTGAGGACCGTCTCTGTGTACTTTGGGAACCTGACTGTGTTTCTACAGCACTTGTTAACTTTCTGTGTCTGTGCCACAGCTCAAGACAGATCCCCTCCCTTCATTCAGTCTCTGTCACCACTGTTTCCTCCCTGCACGCAGGTGTAATTCTCTCCCCCTCATCTTTCATTGGGACTGCTGATCTTCCTCATGTCTTAATCTCTGATGTATTGCCACCCCTGCCCTCCTCTCTTACCTTGAATAGAGTCATTATCATCCAGGAGACTTTACTCAAACTTTACTCCATTCACCCGACGCGCCCTTCCCACTTTGCTCACCTTCGCGTGGCTTACAGAAACCTAAGGAGGTGCTTAGAGCTTCAAAATCTCCTCGTTAAAGTCTCTCTGCCTCTTTGCCATCTGCTGCTACATACTACAGCACCCCCCAGAACTAGAGAACTCCCAGTTTTCTGAGCTTTTGATCTAAAGCTGTGAGATCCGTCGCTGGGTGGCACATTCTGATGGATCATATTCATTTTTAATAACGGTGAATGTGAAACATGTGACTTATCTTGACTTCTGCACTGTCTACAGCAACGCAAGGTGGAGCTCCGGTGAAATTATTCCAATATTGGTGGCAGTGGATGCAAATCAGAACCAGTTTCTAAACTTATTTTCAGACTTCTTTAAAGGTATCACTGTTTTTTTTGTTTTTTAGTCGTTATAAGAGAAAATGGCCAGATTTGTTCCTAAAACTTCAGGATGCTGTTCTACCACATGTAATGCCAACAAACAGCCAAAGAGAGTGAGATGGAGGTAGACTGAGACACAAGTCAGACAGAGGAAAAAAAAAAAAAAAAAGAAGAGAAGAGGAGCAGATAGTGAGAATAGGGAGGCTTTGTTGTCCTCTCCAATCTGATCCCAGTAGAGTTGATTACATAGAGCTCACTCCTTCAGTGGCAGGTCTTGTTGATGACATGATAGAGGACAGTGACCCAGGGGCTGAACACACCTAGGCCGAGACATAAAATCAACACCGCTGCAGGTCTATATTTGGCCTACAGCAGACAGACTGGGGAATATGGTGTTTCCACAGTCGAGCCATACTTTGATGAGGGGTTCTACAGTAGGCATGGAAACCTCTCTCAGATGTAGACCAGGGAACTAATTGACGAAATGATTAAACAGCACTTCCCATTGCTAGTCACCATCCAAAAGACTCCAGTCAGGTAGATGTAATATTTTGCTGTTGTTGATGTACAATAAGCTAAATGTTATGTCATTAGTTGGGGCTGCAGTTCTAGCAAACAACACCCCCTTCTCCACACAATAATCCCTGCAAATGTTTCTAAAAGTCGTTTGTTAAAGTCTATTTAGTAAGCTGTCGCCATTTTTTTTTGTTTTTAGGATAATGTTGTTTATATGCATAGTGCCAAGTGCCACGTGTTCAGTGGAATTTGAAATATGATTTGGTTTTTGTGCTTTATTTCCAGACAGTATTGATTCAATTGTGCTCAATATTTAGTGTTTCCTTACTTTAAGACTAACCAGCAAGTCTAAATATGAATTTCTTTATTAATAAATGTATGTATTAAACAAGGGAAAGTACTTATTAGGAATGTCCCTCAGAGTCGACTCAAGTTGATTTGAAGACTTTTAGTTAGACAGAAGCCCTGTGGAAGAAGTAAGGAAAACAAGAGCAGTCTAACACTACATAAATGCAATGTTTCCCTATAGTAAATTAAGTAGATAAACTAGTCTTGTTTAAACTAGTCAGAGTGGCTTTCAGTGTCAATCAGGTTAGTTAACTTGTTAGGAGGGATTCAGGATGGACGAATGGATGTTAACTGTTGTCAGAATTCACCCATTTCCCGACTTAACGTTCTGCTTCACTATACTCTCTACTTCAAGCACTCTTACCATGTTTCAATGGGGTAAACAAAAGAAAATTTGCTATTTGAAAGGGACAGCCACTTATTTTTCCTCAAAGTAACAAGCAACTTTAGTTTTCAACAAGTAGAACTGAGCACAGTTTCAGATTATTCTAAGAATGAGGTGAAATATAGTAGCTGACCTTGAGTTAAAGAATATTTTGCCAACTGCGACTAATAATTTTCTCATAATGTGCTGCTTTGGCACAGGAGATTTGAATGTAGAGTACTAGATGGCTGATCTGCTGACAGCTAGAGACTAATGACGCTGACATTTTACCCAGTCGGAGTCATTGCACTCAGAAAACGTTTGCTTCTTTAACTCAGCATATTAGTGTTTACCTCAACCATTGGGTTCATTTCACTCCCCTGTGTAGCTCGACTTCTGAGAAATATTTGTACTTTGTGAATAAACTCCAGTCTGCCATAAGTCTGTTATGTGGTCTAAAGACGTACAGGGCTCTATTCAGCTTTGTGTAGTGGCTAGTGTTATATTACAGACATTAATGGACGCAAACACACACCCACCATCTGCTGCTCCTACGCCGAGATCCTTATACTGACTGGCAGGAACACTCTGATTATCACAATGCCTCTAGAGTCCTGCTTTTCATCCCATAGTGGGGTCAGCATTAGGTTAAAGGACTCTATTATCATCTATCTAGTCACTCGGCTCATAGCTGGGAACCATAAAGAGTTGAATTCCAATAGATCTGCTGCCCCAGATATGGCATACTCCACAGCCTTTATTGATCGGCTCATAAAACATTCAGGTTCACAAGCAGGAATGGAAACAGGACTGTTTTGTCACAACGTTCACCTGCCAACACAGATCTTTTCTTAGTGTTATGACATCTCCAAATGTTGTCTGGTTATGTTCCAGTGCCATTGAACTCCAGCCAAATATTAAGCGGCATTTTGCTGTCATGGCTGAAATTAACTTTCTAATCTATTACAAAGTGTGCTCACAAAAAACAACCTTGCAGGATCTGCAATTTAATGTGCAAGAAATATACGCCATTACTTTGGCACATTTTCATCAATCTGTGCTCGCTTGCTCGGTGCTCACTTTGACCATCAGTAGGGAGGAGCAAATGGATCCAGGTCAGCTGGATTGTAAAGCATTTCATCTGTGTCCAGAACATGCATTTCTCTTGCTGAAGGTTTGTCAGGAACCTGAATGTTTTCTGATATATGGTCTAAACTGCCATATTGGCTGTGAGCTCAGTCATTTCTGCTTTTGACAGACCCTCATTCAAACTGAAAGAGCTGTGAGTAAAAAAAAAAAAAAAAAAGTTCCCGCACTAAAATCAACAGCCTTGATGTGCACAGCACTATATGTGCCGAGCAGTTAACTGATTTAAGTACTACATTCAACCATTCCAATTTCCCAATAAGGAGACAGAAAAGCTATAATATATTACACACAGCCAGCAGAAGAATTTTAAAGCTCCATCAATAATATCTTCTTGGCCACCAAAATATGGCATAATTTAACTGATGCAATACATCACTTTTTCTCATTAAACATTTGATAATGTCATGATGACATTTTTTGGAGATTATTTCATGGCTTGTGAGACAGTACAAAGCTTGTTTATATGCAGATATACATCATATAGTCTTTTTCAACTACAGTTTCTTATGTTATGAAACAATCTCCAGTCAATGCCTACATAACTTTGAACATTATTCAATTACAACTGAGCAAACTTGCTGATGGGGATCATATTATACACCAGTTAACCACAACATGAAAAACACCTGCTAATATTTGGCAGGTTTCAACAGCAGGAATGCCTGAATTTATCTATCGAAGAAAAACAAGCAAAGCTGCGTTATTGCACAAAAACACATTGCTCAGAATTTGTTGTTGTTTCAAGGAAAGGGAAGGACAAAGCCACTTGAAATAAGTGACCCACATCCTAAATCCGGTGAGTCAGTTTAGTGCCATCCAAACACAGCCCACAAGTTCCTGCAGTGGATAAAACGGCTCATTTTCTAGGTTCCCCTTTGTGTCGCCAAAACAGGTCTGAACTACTGGGATGTGGACACAGGGTCTCAAAAGGGGTCCTGTAGTGTCTGGCTTGGGGACGTTGGCTTTTTGGATGATGTGGGTTGTGTGTTTGTGGATTGGGCTTGTGCATCCACAGAGGCTCGACTGTATTGGAGAGTGGGGAGACAAGGTCAGCTCCTTTAGCTTGTTAACCCGATTCTTTAGTTGGAAGCCCAAGAACAAACCGGAGAAATCTTCAGTTCACAGATGTGGAATTTATTTAGGTCACAGGTAAAGTGAGGCAGCTCTGGGCTCGGACTGACACAGCTCTCACCAGAGCTCTATCAGAAAGAGGTCCAATATCTCGAAATGATTCAAATTTATCTTCTTGGGCTGGGCCTGCCCCAAACAGAGATTAGGCTTGTACTTGTAATTGGCCAGTTACTGTGACGTGAACAGGCCAACCGCTGTTCACATGGAAGTTCACTGGAATGTAAACAGAAACTGCTTGGATCGAATACAAAGCGTGTGTGTGTGTTGTCCAAAAGGCATGTATCTAAAGTAACAGTTCTAACTGGTAGAATAGAGGAGTTTCCGCTGTGTCCCAGTATGTCAACCAGTTCTAACTGGCCATGTTATCTTCAAGGACGTACATTGTGCTCAGTAGAAAAGTGCAAAACAGGATCATAGGTTCAGTGGAGAAATACAGATTCAGAATACATGATAGCTTGAAACAGAGCCAATTATAACAAGCTCTTGGTCATGTTCCTTGAGCTATTCCGGAGCAGTTTTTCTGGTGTGCAGGGTGCACCACCGTGCTGGGGTAGGCTGCTGCCGCTGGGGTCAGTGTTACGTGTCCACGTTTGCATTAATGCCAGGACCAAAGGTTTTCCAGCAGAACGTCACATCATAATGAGATAATATTGTCATTCACCTCATCTGCCAGTGGTTTTAATGTTGTGGCTGAGTGGTGTACGGTCAGTCCAGATCAAGTAAGTGATCATGGAGACCCCTTACATCAGCTGCTCTTTCAAAGCTAAAAAAATGAGCTGTCAGGCTCAGTTCTTCAGTTGTTTCAAACATTTCTTTGTGTAGGTACAGAGAATCAGTCTTCCAAATCAAGTTTGATGTCAGAGAAAAAATACCCCCATTAATTATGTCTCTAATATCAGCCATCTTGATTGTTTGCAATGGATTGCTTGGCAAAAAACAAAACAAAACAAAACCAAAAAAACAACTCACATTACATTTTCAAATCATAAGCACAAAGGTCACATAGTTTAATAATAACAGCATTCTGTTGCTCACGTCGATACTAATTGTATGAAGCAGATTTCCTTCCTTCGGCCAATGAGAAAAAAAAAAAAAACATGGCCTTCAGCTTGTATTACACAGCAACTTTCCTCTATTCTACCTCAAAAGAGATACCTTGCTCCTTTTATATTGTCCAGCACCTGAATATCCAACACATTTGTCATGTCACTGGGTCAGATGAGTTGAACTAAACATAGAATGCAGTTACTGCTTTGATATTAGATGACACCCACAACACTGCAACCCAGTCAACCCCGTCCCCCCCACACACTCTTCTTCTCTCCTTCTCTGTATCCATGACTTACTCACAGCACTTTGCTTCAAGCAATGTTGGCAGCTATTGTTCACTTTTATTTCACCAAATTGTTCAAAGGCTTCATATCCACGATGGACAAAGTAGGTGGAAACAAAGGAGGAACAAAATGCAGGGAGCAATAATAAGATGAAAACTTTTCAGGATAATGGCCTGCACAGGAAAAGGGGCTTTCAACCAATACTTTAATGGAAAGCCATCGTGTGCAGACTGGAGTCCAATCACTTAAAGTCAACAAACCTGCAACAGGATTCAATTGGCCAATTCATCAACAGCCTAAAGAGTTTTTAAGGAGTTATATAAAAGTGCGGTCTTATTGGAAAAAGGACACAAGAAAAACAGCGAGGTCAAAAGAAATGTGGATTAAATGTAGTTTATTTTAAGCCCTTTATGTAATAAAAATTTAAAGACAAAAACATTTGTATTCCCAGCAGTGACTCGTGAAACTGTGCAATGACGCAGCAAAATGTTAATACAAAAAAAAAAAAAAAAAAAGCAGATATTTATTGACTTACTTAACTTCAGATATTTGGTCTTTAAATTCTCCCGGCTTTTAATACAATTTATTGAGTAGCTGCAGATACAGCTACTGTTATCTTTTTGAGAAATTCCTCTTGTGAACATTAATGAAATTATTCTGCACTGTCAACCTCTTAGTCAGCACTACAGGGGGGAGAAACATCAAACATGTTTAATTGGCTAATTTGTCATATGATTGTTTGGGATCCGTGGCCCAGTCCTCTGCACACGCCTTTGATGGAATAATTGGCCATTTTAGGCACATAATGAACATGCAAATGAATATAGGTTGCTTTGAAGCTGAGCAAGCTATAAATAAACCCATCGATCAAAGACACCAGCTCCTTGTCTTGAGGTGCACAAACCTGCGGGGGGTTCTCGTGTTGCACACATGGAACCGGACTCTACAAAAACAGCATTAAACCGTATTAATTAGTTCAGCATATAAATAGATGTGTGACTTGTAGGGTAGGGACGCGATGCATCCTAAAAATGTGATGGGATGTAATTTCAGATTCTTTTCTGTCAGTATGAGGTACTTTAGTTAAATCATTTCTTTCAAACAGAACAGGGTATGTTTGGGTATCAAAGCCAAACTTGTTCAACTCAATGCTGCTTAGAGTTTTTATGTAATATTTATTATTTGTTGTAGCGCTCTCTTAAATGCAGCCGTGTTTCGCCAAAAAAATAAAGAATAGAAATATATGTATCTATTTTCACTCTAGTGATCAATGATTAATGCAATGAAAAATCCAGCTCGGCATCTCTCCACCAACACAATTTTTTCTTTTCTGTTGTTGTTTTTTTTGTCTTTTATACGCAGTTTCTTGCCAAAATCTATGTTGAATTTACAGTTTTAGCCTACACGGACATCCCTCTTAGGGTTAGACCTCTTGAACTGTCCTTAGACTGATTATTTATAGAGACTGTGTGGGTTTTGTTTTTCTTTCTCTTTCGTATTGAATGGCTCTCTCTCTGGTAATGGATAAGCATTTAGACAGTCTACTGATGTGCTTTTCTTTGATTTCAAGTTAGATATGGTAGCTTCTGTTATATTTCCTCTGAGACATGCTTATAACAAAACCCGATAAACAAACAAAAGTCAACACACTATATCACAAATCCAAAGTCTTTTTTTTTTTTTTTCGGAGACAATGCAAAGCAGATGAAGTGGATTTGAGGAACACAGAAGATACTTTAGAAGAAAAAAAAAAGGGCAAAAAGTGAAAAACACCTACGAATTAAATTTTTTTTGTGGGAAATTTCATATATGTTCTTTCCTCCCTAAAAAAGCAGCCGTATTCATTATAAATATATATATGCAGAGAGGTCATGGAACCGGTACAAACTGAATGCAAACTGTGGAATCATTTTGAGAACACGGTACGCATTCATCTCCAGCCACCTTATATATTTTTCTTATGGATCAATGAACCAAATGTAAAGAGCTGCTTCTTAAAAGTTTGTTGTGATAGTACCCGGTACACTGTATACGCAGCTGGGACTGCTGTAAGCACACACAGAGCTGCATGAGGTGATTAAATCAGTGCTGTAATATTGATGGACAAGAAGGAGAGACAGAACACACATTGCACAAATTAAATGTACAGATGCAGAGAGTTCCAATATACCACAGAGCTTCTATGTTTCACGATATACAATATTGAAAATGTGTTTTAAAAAAGTAAGTCGCTGTCATTTAATTATCATGTTTGTAATTTGAGGTAACCCAGGTGCTAACTTCCCTGAGTAGACATTATAAGACTCTGTGCAGGTGTTGGCACTCCCCTATAAGGCCACGACCTACCAACAAAGAAGAAAACAAACCGCATGCAAGCGTAAGAGGAAAATATACGAGCACAATATATGGTCAGTGAAAACAACAGATCAAGAAAAGAGGCATTTATGCCATATGAGATTAAAATCGCATTAGGAAAACTGCTGGCAGTAAAGCCCATCATGTTTACCGGAGTCAAGGGCACACTGACAATTATGGATCAAATTAAAGTATGGGATGACATCGCTAATGTCCAGTGTCCTGCACATCTCTTCATCACAGTGCCGTGCCGTCGCCGTCGTGATGACTCTGCTGCAGATTACTGCTGTATAGCTGATGGAGACTTTACATAACTGAGACGAGGGAGTTGGATAGCGTGGAAGCAGCTTCAGGTCAACAAGGTGATTGAAGGTTTTCCTTAAAGTAAAATAGCTTCCTCATTCACTTTTGCTAACACTATTTACTTAGACTTAAGTGTGCAGAGCTGTTCTGTGGAGTTTTATGTTTGGAAGCTTATCCAAACTATTTCCTGAAACATCACTTATATTCACATTTGTCACAATCACCTTAGTCTGACTCACATAATGTAGACTTCTGGTAGAAGCCTGTCATCTCCGCTGCACATTTCATTTGGCATTCTCTCCTCCTCCAATTCCGCTATCTGTACGCTGCTGTTTTAAAGATTCGCTCTAGTAAACAACAACTTCTGAACAGTAGATACTGAAAATGGTTTGCGAACACTTTGGGTTGTTGTATGAGGCAGGCCTGGAAGGCTGTTTTTTGTCAGTGAATTAGTCGTTTTAATAATCGTGCTTGCCTCTATGCATGTTTTATAGCTGCACTGTCACTGCATCCTGGGCTTGGCACAGACTGGGTTAAAGAAATACAAACACACCCGCATTTTCCCCTATCGCACACTGATAATGAGGTGCAGGCAGACCATTCTCCAGTGCTGACTCAGCACTGCGGACACCAGTCTGGCTATCTGAGACTGCAAACACACAAACTGCATGTTTTGTGGTTTGTGGGGGATAAAAAAAAAAAAAACTTGCACAAACATAAGGAGGTTATACATTACAAGCTCCACTAGTCCCTTCCTAACTGTGCTGGGCTCACATCCCCGCTCCTTCTTGCTGTAAGGTAACGGTTCTATCCATTGAACCCAGCATTAAATAACCTGCCAATCCTTTTTTTTTTTAGTGATAGTGGGAGTAAAGTTTCACATTTGGATCATGGACTTTTCACTTTCAGATGCTTTTGGAAAGCAAACCTTTGACATAAAGAATATGAGCAACTCAGGAATCTGTGATTTAGTGCCGATACTGGCTGTGTCAGATTGTAAAGAAACCTATTTATAGCAGGAGCTGACATATAGACCTACAACCGATGACTTACCAGCTAATTTAGCTGGTAAGTCGTGGGGTTCAGTGTTTTGTCACTTTGACAGGAGTCAGGGCTGTGAATAAACTAACTGAACCCGCAGCCTTTAAAATTAGACTACTGTAGCTGCTCATCCTTGTCAAGCAGCACAAGGGAAAGCTGCTCCAAGCCCCGGCCTTCAGTAAATATTAACTGCCCTAACCATCTCCAGTGACTTCTTACCCTCGTTTTCACATTTTTCAAACCCCACAGTACAGTACGTCCTCATGTGTTGTGTGCAACTCAGTCCAAAATTGCAGATCTGGTAATGCTGCCTTCTGATCTACAATGCAAGCAAGACAAATACATCTGAGTCCTACTGGTGGCTGTGGCACAAAGCTGAACACGATTTGTCACACGGCACAAAGTAAGTGTGAAATACACAGTGAATGCCTTTAATCAGAAAACAATGAGATCACAGATTCACCTTGACATAACATTTCATCCCCACCATATTTTTCACTTGTGGACCTAATTTTATGAGAATTAATATTCGTTATGCTCTTTCCATCTCCACTCCATCCTTCCTCACTGCTGCCTGCAAAGAGCCTCTCCTGCAAACCAAGACACACAGTCATGAGACCGTTGTGCTCTGAAATTTCCCTTACCAAATCAGTTTTCAACAAATGGGCCACTGCTAGTCCCTACAGCTATGCAATGCTTCTGCACTGTTTTTCCACTGCATCTGTCTTCATTCAGCCATAATAAGGGAGGCCAATGGTGTCATGTATTCAGTGATATGACTATCGTTAGCAGATGCCCGTGTCAGAGAGAAAAGCTAGAAAAATCAATGGGGAAAAAAAAGCGACATCTTTGTTTCGTTTTAATGCTCCGGCGCTGATTTAGCACGGCTGTGTTCTGTTTCTCAAAGTCTCTCAATGACCAAATTTCGTGAAACATTGATTTGTCCACTAGAAAGGGATGTGTGAATATGCAGTGTCATTGCTCCACACAATGGACCTTTTAAACATCTCCTATTAAAATGTGGCTAAGTTAGCCACGGAGGCACCATTTATTCCTGTTCCAAAAAGTAATTTCAGCGCATTCTTTCGAGTATTATGTCATAAACCTGGCCTTGCGTTTCTCTATTCTCTGCATTGTGTCAACCATTAATTCTCTTACTGACCATTTAAAATGGAAAATGATGACTGGCATTGAGCTCAGGCAAGCTGCAGGTTTCTAAATCAGAGGATATGTTGCTCTCTTAGCATCTTTATGTTATTTGTTGTTTTTAGCAAATGGCTTGTTTGCCCTCATTTTGTTATTTCCTCGACTTTGATAAGGTTTTTGTCACCAATATCCATTTTCAGAATAGCAAACTCCCAAAAATGTGTGATAGCATGTGAGCGTGTTTGCTGTATCCATTCACTCACACCAGTCGCACAGCCTCTGTAGGACCTCTGTGAGTGTGTGGCTGTTCTTAGTTACAAAAAAAAAGAAAACCCCATCTGATCCTGCATCAACTGATCTGATACACAGCAGATGAGCACATAATCTGGATAGATTGAACTGGAACATTAATCTCCTCTGCCCAGAGTGCTGCAGAATTCAACATTTAGTTGCTCCAGCCTTGAGACGGCATGTCCAATACTCAGCATAATGCTTGAGGAAATTTATTTCAAGGATATTTTTTTAACATCTGCAAAATAAAAGATTATAGAGCTTCCTTTTACCTATAATTAAGTACCTCACATCGTTTTCTACAGGAAGCATTTTACATGTGTTTTGTGAGTTGGTCTCAAGTACGTCTGTCTGATTTTAGATCACAACCTTTACTCAATAAAGCGCACCATAACGTACACAGACTCCCTTCAGAGATGACTGGCACCAAGACCCTGCAGCTGACAACGGTTTGGACGTCCTTGGAAACTTAATGATTCACAGGTCTAGATTTTAATGAGGAGCTTGTTCTTTGGCACGGCTGTCGATGACAGTGCCAGGTCTCGTACGGAGGTCGCAGCATTAATGGCGCCACAGAGTCATTAAACGAAAGCAAGAACACACAGGAGGTTCTGAGGCCCTTTACTGTACACAAGCTGATCTCGGTGGAATGGTTCTCCGGTGGGAAAGACGCAGACACATCGTTAAGGTAGAAGGTCTCCAGAGGCTGGAAGCTATGATGCTTCATGAGCATGTTTTTCTTGGCAGAGCCCAGGGGAGTCGTCCACAAAGAGTTTGTTCTACTGAGAATGACAGGGAAGCAGCTAACAACAAGAGCACTGTACTTCGACAAGCCCTACTTTTATAAACAGCCTAATTACAGCCTAGATGCTTAGTTTGGCACAGAGTTGAAGATGTAACTGTAGTAACAGAACCGTAAGGTGTGTCTGTGTGTTTTGTAGAGAACAGCATGTTTAAAATGCAAATTAAAACACACATCACATACACATATGTTTGAGCAAACTTGATGCATTTCATTTTTTGTTGTTGTTGTTAATCTCTACGACACATGTGAAGAAAAAATGTGACTGAAAAGGCATCTGATATTTTGTAGAACACTGTAGTACTTCATGTGCCTGCATTAGAGGTCAAATCAGCACCAGCAGGTGATTTGTTTGGGAAATAAAGGTTATAACTGATTCTTGTATTTAAGCTAAGTCCCTGAAAAAATTCTGCTGAACTAAATGCTTGTAAGCATTCATCAGTCTCTGAACACTGACACAGTCAATAGTTGCGTAGCTGGACACTATTCAGCCAATGACTGAATAATGTGATACCTATAATAGTATAAACGCTGGCTTCATAACCCAAATGACATCCAACCCCTAAACCACATTTCTTCTGTGTGACATCCAAGATACAATAGACACTGTGAACTCTGCTTTCAGATTCTAAATAAATAACTCGAGCAGCTAATAAATGGTGGATATGAGGAACATGCCCCCATCAATGTCAGATGTGAATTACATTTTCTCTCCTAATGGCTACTTAAAATCAGAAATGTTTTCTCATTCACAAAGGATTTTCTGACCCTTTCTGTTTTTCTTTCTGTCCTTTAGATTGTATTTCTGCAACCTGACAATCCCGGTAAGTTTTCACGTTCCTGATGATTTCTCTGCAAAACTCCATCCAGTAAATAAGGAGGATGTTAACCTACACGTACTAATGTAAGCCTAACAGAGTAACTATTCATATTGTAAATGCAATGGCTATTTAGTGTACAAATACAACTATGGAAAAGTAGACTAGTTTGAACCTTCTTTTGTCAATGAATCAGAGCTAAAAACAATTACTTGATTACCTGATAAGTCAATCAAATCAAACAGTAATCATCATTCAAATCACTGAACTTGAGACAAAAAAAAAAAAAAAGATAGCAGCTTACAACAAAAAAAAAAAAATGGATGCTTTTCTCTAGTTTCTATGTATTTGGCCTTTGGTTTGTCAATTTGTTAGCTTGCTCTGGTGTAAATGAAAATGGTCAGTTTGTTCTTTTTTTAATCATTTATAGGGCAAACAATGTAATGTTTGAATGCTAATCAGTAGAATATCTGATAAAAAATAATCTGTAATCCTTACAGGGAATAGTGATTTAACTTTAGAGGCACACAGACATTAGCAGTGCAGACCATTAAAACCATACAGGTGATCATGCAGCTGCACTGGTATTGTAGTTCTATAAAGTATTTGTTTTGTAGTGGAATGGCTGCAGGTACATAAACTTTTCTGTATTGTTTTGTTTTCCACTTAGAGGTCACAAATTGACACCCGGAGCGCAGACGCTGGAACAGACCTAAAGAGTAGAACTCACTGACACTGCAGCAGTGAGGAGTGAAGCGCTGACAGGTGACAATTTGGTTCAGAGAAGTTTTGTTTTTCCAGAGTCAGGTTTCCAAAAACCATGACACAAGGGACAAAGACAAGATTGATTCATGAAATCCAAATGAATGATGGTTTTATCTGGACAGTTTTCTGAGACAAAGCAAATAGTGCTGTCCCTTTTATATACTACCTCAACATTCTATGACGACCTGAAGATACACGTAGCTTTCTATGCTGACATCTTTGAGGATCGTAGTCTCATCGATTGAAGCACAAGTTCTGAATTCTAAGATCGCATTGTTTGTTTTACATATGTTTAATTCATTATTCGATGCGTTCCTGTTGCCGTGCATTCCTTGGCACGTGTTTGCGAGCAGAATATATAAAGTAAAAGTCAGAGAATGCAACCCTGGAGCGTACCAGCAGAAGAAGATAATGAATCTAATAAAATGCAATTTTCTCTCACCCTTTGTACTTCTGTTGGTGGAAAAAAAATCTAAAAGTCAACCCACCAGAGTGTGAGTCAACTTAAAATGCTCTGTCAGCCTAATTGCTGAAATGTGGTGTTGGAGCTGAGGAACAAAAAAAATCAGAAATATCAATCCAGCATGGATTTTTATTCCTGTCTCGGTTTAAACAAGAGGTTAGATTGCTTGATTGTAGCATCCTCAGTTCCTCTGTGTGTCCTATAGGCTCTAGTGCAGGCTGGGTTTCCCTTACATCTCTTTACAAGCCTTTCAAAGGTTTACATTACAGGAGAAATCAATAAAGGTTTGAGGTTCTTGCCTTCAGTAACAAAGGTGATCAGAGCCTGTTTCCACAAGGTGAGTGCACTGTAATTTCAGAGACACGGTGAAAACATCATAGAGCTTGATTGTCTTGCGCAAAACTTCCGTAATTTGCCGCTGATATTGCCGTGATCATCAGGGCTTGTTTGTCTCTCGAATGAGGGAGGACTTTTCAATTTCTCTGTGCTCCTGAAACCTCAAGAAGACTTCATTAACAGAGTTGGAAAATTCCCTATCTGACCTAAAGCCATCCATAGTAATGTTAGCTCGGGTCTTGCTTTGCTGTAACTCTGGATCTGTTTTCACACCAAGCTGATGCAAGGTTCCTCTAAGCCGCAAGTTTGCACTTCACTTTAATTTTACACTTTTTTTTTTTTCTTACCCCATTACAGCTTCACCTTCACCTCCCCTTTTGGCTGCATTATTTCAGAAGCTTCTCCTAAACAGACAAAGCTCTTCTTCTCGTGTAGACTAGATTTATCAGCCTTACACATCCAAGGTCTGTTACTGGGGTTAAACCATAAAGTTTTTAGCTGGAACAATGATATTCTGCCATAAAGGTAGAATAGGGACAGATTACATCAGTGAGTTCAGTCTTTGAATATCTCCCAGTCTCAAAGCAGCACTGAATACAAACAGTGGATTCTTACAACCTAATTTTTTCGTCTTCGGTCTGATTTTTTTTCTCTCTTGCGGAGCACTTAGTTGGGGTCAGAGGAACCTAAGGGAGGCAGGGGGATTGGACTTGGATGTCTGTTATCTCTGCACCGTTAAGGGAGCATAAAACATCATTATATATTGGTAAAAGTCTGTCAAAGACTTTATTATTATTAAAATCACCAAGTAGTAGTTTCAGTGGTTTGGGTGAAATGTTTTAGCTGCTGCATTAAATATAGTGAAACAGTACACTTTACTGCCCCTCATCGTACATGTATAGAAACAGATTATCCTGCTCGAAACAGAATAGTAACGTTACATATATTTAGTACTTTATCTGTCTGAGTCATAGAACTTATAAAGCTATGATTGTTTTCAAAAACATGTTTGACTGTATTTGGCCGTTCAGTGGGATTCGACGTCCTTGGAAACAGCTGAAAGTCACCTGAATGCACCACATGATCTTGCACACACACACGGGAATTGCAGTAGTATTTATTTTTACTCTGGGTTGCATCTTTTGTTTTTAGTTTTTTTTTTTTTAGTTGATAGTGTTGGAGGACAGAAGTCCCCTAAGATGTCTCAAGCCAGTGTTTTACACAACTACACAGAGCCCGAGGCAGGCCACTTCACTTCATACAGGTATGATGTAATGTAATAACCTTAGTTCATCACCATGGTAAAACAAAGACATGTAAAACTTTGATCCATCTTATGGCATGGTGCAATAGCAAAGTAAATGATGCAATGCGATGATACAGTAAGTAGTAAATACAAAATTGAGAAGCCCTGGCACGGAAGTTTTATCCGGAGCCAAATGTCTGAAGGTTTTCTAAATGTATGATCTCCCACATAATTGGATGTGGTGAATGCACTGAAACCACTCGCTTTATGTGGTGCAACCTTAGCCCTAATTGCCTCCGCTTGTGGCAATTGCTTGCTGCAGAGATTGCTCGCCTTCATGCACACATTGCCCTCCGCAGATTGGACAGGCTTTTGTGCACCACTTAATTTTCAATCAGATCCGATCCTGGTTAAGTTGCCATGCAGCGTGAGGGGAAAATGGGGGTCATATGCTCTCCCCAGTGCTAATGAGAAGCTTCAGTCAACACATGGCTGTCATTTTTTATCCTGTCTTCCGTAGCAGATAAGAGGCACAGTGAAGGTCTGGTTGACAAGGCCTGTCCATTTCCAACATAGACCCATCCAGCTGGGACCAGAACCAATAGTGACTCAACTTCTTTGCATATGGATGTCACTTCAAAAGCAATCGTTTCCAATAGCTCCAAGTTTAAGCTTGCCCAGGGGACTAATTGTCTGTCTATCAAATTAATATGAAGCAGAATCTCTTCAGTGATCAAGAGACACCCTGAGCTTGTCTGCTTATGATATGTGGTCTCATTAAGACATCACTATGGCATTTGAGTATAGTAAATAATGGTATAATCTCCCGGCTTCTATTAATGAATGAATGAATAATACTGCACTGTGATTTTCCACTGCAGTCCAAAACAGCACGCTAAATGCATACAAATTCTAACTTTTCATCAATTTCATACAGCACCTAAGAGAAATCAGAATATGCAAATGAGCTATAACGATACAAATACAAATGCAACTTGGCATCCTACTGACAAATAGTTTTCTCAATATGTGCACTAAAGGATGTTCTATTTTTCATCAGCAGCAGTGCTAAAGAAGACCGGAGGGTTTCTGCTTCGGCTTTACATCTGCTGAATGTGTGAATACTTAAAACTTGGTTTGCACCGATTGTTCGGAGCCACCAAATGTAAGTGGCTGATAAATGATGGGAATATATCATCGGTGACCGACTGATGGCCATTTTATTAGCTTCTGTATATCTAACAGCAAGGAAGGTATGACCCAATCTGTGGCAGTCAGCAGAGCATTAGCGGAGCTGGTGTGTCATCCATCTGGCACTGACAGTTCATTTATGGCATTGTGTTTTGAATTTAACAGCCTATGGTCATTGAACAAAATTACTTTAAAGACCCTTGGGTGAATTTTTTTATTTTTTTACATAGATAGCACGTCCATATGATATTTTTTTTATTATACCAGATGACATGTCATGAGCAAAAGTGGCAGGAAATGTGAAGACAGCTCATGGAATTGCAGAGTAGCAATTCTGTCACCTTGTAAAAAAGGGTTTTCTGTGTTATTATCCTTCTTCATAATCAGTTCAATATAAAACAGTGTCTGGGCAGAGCTGTAGAAGAGCTGGTGTGCTCAAGCTGCTGTGAGTGTAGAGAGAGAATCAGGTCTATGCATTATAGAGGAAACAACATAGAAATAATTTAAGGTAGGAGGGGGTTATTATAAACAAACTTCTTAATGTGTGGCTCTGATACACAGAGATACGTTTAAGGGTTAAATCTGGAGAAGGACTTGATATGTGAGACAGAAGGAGGGCCTTATGACAAGCTTACCGTGTATTAGCAGATGCCAACAACAACACGATCAACTCAAGCGTCAAGGACACACTAACATGTAATTACATTGCCTAAATAATATCTGTGATTTACATACAGAGGACAAACACAAGTGCATCACTTAGAAGGGGTCGCTGTGAAAATGACTGTGAAATGCTTTATTTAGTGATCAACTGGTCACATACACCATTAAAAAATTGGCAGTGTGAACCCATTAAAATCTGTTTGAATGTATTGTGTTTAGTGCTATTAACTGGATCAGTGAACTACATAAATTACACATTTTTTTCCATTCTCTTTAGAATGACAAACTCAGCTTTAAAAAAAATTAACATGAAAGCACTGAGAACGCCACGTTATGAGGCCCAAACAAATAACGCTGTTACGTAATTACACAAGACTAATGGTGCGTGTCCACAAGGGCATATTAGGATGTGAGGGCTTGCGTCTTTTTCCTGCATCAGACACTCGATGGACGTCTGACGAGATAGTGTCACGATACATGGTTTCTGGAAATATTTGAGGCGAGAAATAAGTTGCTGAGTCTGTCTTCATTTTAGATCAACAACACTTAGTGTACAAGTTTTTCCAGAATTCCAGAGGCATCGAACAGCAGCTGGACATCCCTGCTTTGCATAAAGTAGCTCAGACCTCAACATTAGGAAAATTCGGATGGCCAGCGAGATGCCTTCAAATGCATCACAGCAACTATAAGAATGCATCACATAGCTATTAACATAGACAATTAATTGGAGGTATAGAAATGATACATCCTGTGGACACAAAAGAGTATAACTATACTCGCAGCTCTGTGAGGCTCTACTTACATGCTACACGCTAGCATCATATTCACGATGACTGCGTTAAGATGCTGATGTTCAGCTGGTTGGATTTTAACCACAGACTGTATAAAAGATGGA
>NW_007578779.1:118864-130749 GCF_000690725.1 Stegastes partitus
TGCAGGTTTTTGACACTTCTGGGTTGGCTTCATTTTTCAGGGCCGGTTGCTACGTCCATCTTTTATACAGTCTATGATTTTAATCTTGTTCACCATATTAGTTTAGCATGTCAGCAGACTAACATTAGCTAATTGGCTGCTACCAGACACAGTAGATGAGCATTAGTTTTCTTGGAATCCAGCTGCATAACATTGGGCAAGTTGCAATTTACAATGGCAGTTTATTTCTTACACTTCTGTCAACACATTTCACTAAAAAGGAAAAAAATAATGTCAAGAACATGGTGGTGCTACAGGAAAAGCCAGAGGGTCGTCTACTTCACCCCTCTGAGACAAAGAACGTCTCTAGTTTCATGGAAATTTATTCATCACTCATAACTTTCTGCCAAATTCAAATGAACACTGCTAGACAGATATCTAATGACAGACAGAGCAGTAACTGGGACCCAAAAAATAACCTTTGGAGGTAACTAAAACTGAGAGAAGTGAAGAAAATGTTTTATTATGCCACCATACGGACTATATATCTCCCTAATGCTGCATAAATTGCACCCATTACCTGGAGGACAAAAATTAAGTGACATATTTAACATGCCATTTCAGGCACATTCCATTTTCCCCACTTATAACCTCTGAATCATAATTACATCTAGATTTGGTTGTAAGCGCTATTACATTTGCTCAATTATTAATTTCCTCTGACTGCCATGGTGCATTTCGTACAGTAGTTGCAAGAAAGAACAAATTCCCTGCAGCTTCGTAATATTTAGGCAGTAAGTCAGCGTTTCCTATGCAAAGCTTAGAACTGTAAACAACTGCTTTATAATTTATGGTTGGTATGGTTTTTAAATATCTGAAAATATTGAGAAGGAAACAATGCCTATAGCAGAGATTACTAATCGCTCCAGCAGGCTTCTGTGTCCTCTCTGTGGAGCTCTCGTCCAATGAGAAATTGATTACACATCAGTCACAGGCAAAAGAAAAACCGCCTAGAGTGAGCAGGGGATGCGATGGGGGGGAGAAAAAAAGAGGGCTTGTGTGTTTTTTTTTTTTTTTATTCCTTCTTTTGGCTCCTGTTGATCTACTATTGATTGCCTGACATTGGTCAAATATCCCACTCTGCATTTTGAATAGACGCTTATTGGGTGCGTGGGAGGTGGGAGGGGGTGGTCTGACAGGATGGGACACATGAAAAAGGCTGATTAGAACTGTCACTCACCGGGGTATCATTGATCTGAATGCCTTTTTCTGTGATTGGGATGAAACAGATGCTGTGATTGTTAACACTGGCTCACCTGCAGCATTTTTTTGTTGCCTCCTTCATGTACGGCAAGTCATGAAAATGCAGTTTTAAGACTGACAGTTTGTATGTCGGCTCTTGCGTCGCATAGGGAATTGTTGAAAAAGCTTGTACATGTTTTCCTACCTGCAGTGAGACTTTGTTCGTCTCTAAATTGAACATTTCTGTTGTGGAAGCAACTGGGTAAGGAGGACGAGCATTTGATTTGTTTATTTTGGTTTTACAATCCGCAGCGTGTTGCCCCCAAAACTCTGTGTAAGGAGGACCGCAGAGAGTTTCAAGTGCAACCGTATAGATCCAAGAACCATTCCCAGTCTTCTATGAAGTTACTTTTCAAAGTTAACAAGATGCGGAGAATCCCTGTCGAATCAATGCAGAGGCAATCGCTCATGAATATTATGCATATGCTGTCTGTGAGCATCTCAGTTATTCCCTTGCCCCTGAATGGAACAAAGGTGCCGAGTGTCAGGAGCTCTTACTTCACTGATGTCTAGCATTACAGAAGGGAGAAGAGCCTTGTTTCCAGAGACTAAGAATAATTGGTGTGTTTATACAATCAATGGTAGAGAGCAGTCAACCTTCTCTGGGGAAATATGAGCACTACAGCACTACCACCTGCTCCTGCCTCCAAACCAGACTCAAAGCGCTGTATGACTGGTTTCACGCCGTGTCCTTTGTTCTTTATGTTGCGTTGACTATACGTTGTTAACAGACTACTGTATTTGCCAATAAATAATGTCATTGTCAGCTTTCTCTTTGCTCGGCAATGTCTCAGCGACAATGGCATGTTTTATTCTGGTACTTGATGTACTGTACGTGGTTGTATTCTGACATTAGGTATCTAGATGTGCAGTTAGAAAATGCAGCTACCTCAGGACGGTAATTGTTTTGTTGACATCGCTGGAGATACCCTCCTAATTACGATGCCGCTTTTTATGTTTTACCTTGTATAATACTCCCAGATGGATTCGCCAACATCATTATTTTCTCTGTGACAGGATAAAAATGCAGATGGTACAGTGAATTCTCTTGTACTATGTACAGTTTTTCCTACAAGAGCCATGTTGCTGTTGAAAACATGTAATTTTAAATAGGAACATCTCATGTAAATCAGGCAGGGGTTTCAACCACCAAGTTCTTTGTTTATTTATTTATTTATTTTCACTGCTGTACCTCTTGAATAGCTGACATATAGCATATGTTGGGGAAATCCCACTATTAATCCAATTACACTAGTTTACAGAAGGAGGTCAAAATCCTCATCTAAATTCTGCAGCATGTTTAGTGGTGTCATAAAGCTACTGAGACATGCTGTATTTCCATTATTTTTTACTTATTGGGGCAGACACATACTTTGTTTACAAGCTTTTGCCAGATTTTACACTTTTTTTGGGATGTGTGTCAAAGACAGACACTCAAAAATGTAGAAAACACAATGGAACAGTGTGTGACAGTTGTTTAAAATGTCTGTCTTATTGGAAACAGCCACGGCTCAAAAAGCATTTTTTAAAAATTCTAATCAATATTATTCACTTATTTGACAGCAAACTTTTAATGGTATCTGTGGGGTTTTAAAGTTATGGGTATTGTATTGGCTGGACAGTGAGTTGATAGCGTTGAGCGTGAGTCTGACAAATCTGTCTTGTATTTATATTATTGCTGGTAGGTAAATCAACTTTAGCTGTCAGTGTGCTCCTTGTTGTTGTCAGAATCTGAAGGCCCCTGTACTTGAATCTGCACTTTGCCTGCCTTCATCTCAATGAGCATCATACCGAGTTACGTTAAATGCCAGTGACCTTGTGTCAGGCCCACTCAGTAGACTCTGTGCTGCCATGCTGAAGCACTGACGTCATGGTTTTTGTGAAAGGCTAATTCATTTTTACAATAAATACACGACTTGGACTTCTGTTTGTTCTTTCACTTTCTGGTCTGTCTCTTCTCTGCGGCATTTTTTTCTACTTTGCAATCCATGCCAAACAAAGCGGAGTATTTGACAAAAATCTTGAAGCATTGTGCCAAACTGACCAGAACCTTGTAGACAGAGTGCATGTCTGTCTCAATAAGCAAAATGAGAAGGTGTACAACATTTCTAAGTAGCCTTTTTAAACTCCTAAATTTGTTCTACCATTAGGGAAATATAGAAATTTGGCCAGGGCTTACGCATGATACTGACCCAGGGGAGTGAGCATTCATGTCCACTTGGGGAATGTGGGATGCAAACAGGTCATTTTCCTTTATTTCTATACAAGCACAACACCTGCAGCTGCTCAGTTTGCAGTCAGCCTACTGTTAAAAGTGACATATTTTCCAGCAAGCCCTGGGTTTCTGTCCAAAATATACAGTCATTGTTAAAAATGCAACAAAAAAAAAACCCTTCCTGAACAGCACACACTGTGGGTGTATTTAATAATCTTCTATTTTAGCGCCTGTCACAGCAGGAATCACACTCAATTAAATTAAACCCCATAAGTAACAGGACTTGGCATACATTACAGAGGCTCTGATGGAAGTCACGCAGTATCAACTGGACCACACACGTCCGTCATCAAAGAAACGTCACGTGAGCTCTTACCTTTGTAGAAGCATTCCTCGCTGTGCATGATGGTAATCCTGTGTCCTCTGATACAGGACGCCCGGTGGAGCTCGCAATGGTTCTGGTACAGCTTCCCATCTGAACCGCACACCGGTTTGTAGTGCGGTTTACAGTGATCCAAACACTTGCACTCCCCCTGATCAGTCTCATAGTTGACCACACAATGGCGACCCAAGCCACAGTACTTGTGCTCGCACGGGCCCGGATAGCCATTGTGTCCCATAAAACCTGGAGAACACACAAAAGGGGGAAAACAGTGTTACATTTTTGTCAGAAGTCAACCTTCGATTTTTATGTGAAAAACAGATGGAAAGCCAGGATTTAAGCTCCCGTTTCAAGCTGGATCTAATTTAGGCTTTTTCATTTCCTTTGGCCTTCAGGGAATCCCCATTGATACTGGAGGGTGTTTTTCTCAGCTCACCAAGTGTCAGTCAGATCCATAAATTATGCAAGTCAAGTTCATCACAAAGCTTTCACAGTAGGAGTGAGCAATGAAATCCATTTTGTTTTATCACTGGATAACTGCACGCACAAAATGAAGACTGCAAAGATGTTATATAAGCACACAGTGTATATTTTAATCAAATTACTTACTAATGTGCTGTTTATGCAAGCATGCACAACTGTTAAATCTCATGTAAAGATCAAAGGCTGGCTCAATTCAAGCTACATCCCACTCCAGCCAGTGAACCACCACACGTTTATCTCAGATCGTGCATTCACACAGAGGTTTTATCAGTTCAAACACTATTCTCATTCAGTGGTAAACAAAATTGCACTATTCAAGCTTCTGACACTGAATCAGAGACTACAGCTCAGTGGAATATCATGAAGTTAGAACATTCTGTTGCTACTTTTTCAAATGCAGCCTCACTTTATTTCCATTTTTTAGTAAATTCATGGTTTCAAGGTTTTCATGTGTAATGAAGCAAAAGACATCCTATGACACAAGGCTATGACTGGAGATCAGTTATTATCGACTGAGCTGCCAAATATTTTCTCAATTAATCAGTCGAATCCTAATGAAACATCAGGAAGTAGAGAAGAATGCAAATCAGACTTCAAGGTGACATCATGTTTCATACATTTTATGTAATCTGTGATTCTTACTTGAGTAAATGTTGGATTGCTTAAAGTGTTTAGACCAAAAAATTTGCTGAAATGCATTCTCAGTTCACAGTTTGTGGCTGAACTCACAGCTGACAGCTACTCAACAAAGGGTCACCACGAGCCACAAAGAGTTAATGCTTCAAAAAGGCTGGGATCCGAAGGCATAGAAAACACTAGCAGTGATTTACATATTCACCGGTACCCTCCACCTTCCTGTAAGTGTGACTTCGTGTGAATAAGCACTTCACAGTGATTGACTAGAGCAGAAGTGGCAGTTTTTGATTTGCATTTACCAATACTTTTTCAAACAAAGTGACCCTTAAAATGGCGAAGAATGCAACGTCCCTGAGAATTCGTTTAATTCAAGAGTTGAGGGTTTGAAATGAACAGAAAAGCAAACATGTGCAAAAGCGTCCTTCAGCGAGGCTGTAGGGGTGCAGTTCTGCAGCAAACACTATACTCTAACCATTTTATGGAGGAGGCAAGAAAAGGAGGCGAATCCAGCATCGGAGCTCGCGTGGTGATTAAGCCGCAGTCGAGAGAAGAAATGTGTAAAAAAAAAAAAAATTATAAACCTGCAGGATGCGTGAGGATGACTTCATTTACCAAAGGTTTTGTGAGAGCAAGATTTTCTTTTAGGCAATAATTAGTGTGATCTTCTCCGAGGATGGGATTCTGTTGTGGTCTGCCTTTTCAACCTGCATGAACACTAACAAGTCTTGACAAGCCACAGATCAGTCCGTACAGCAGCCCATGAACTACATCAAATATATTGGCTTTCTAATAGCAGCATGCTCCCTCTTAGATTGCCCTTTGGAATAGTCCTCGAGGTGTGAAGGGGTATGTTGAGCACAGAAAAAGTTTAAAAAATGGTTTAATCATGAGAGCGAACGCCTCTCAAGGCTTCACAGTAAGATTATGAATGTAAGTGGAGGCCGGCAGTAAGTACATAAAGAGTGATCATAGCTTCGTCCACCACTTAGTACATTTGTGAAAAGGTCATTGTGTTCCTAAATGTTAGTATACTGTCATGTTAAAGTCATAAGATTACAATAGAAATCCATCTCAGCATTTCTTTTTGCTCACAAGTAGAACATTTTACATACAGACCAGCAGCCGGTTGATAAATGAAAACTGTGACATCAGACTCTGCAGCACCACAGGAAAGCGCCTTAATGAAAGAGCATCATGAATTCCTTTTTCATGAACACAGTATAAATCAAATAACATCCCCTGCGCATATTAAGCGAGTGGAATTTGTTTTGTCACTCTGAAAGAATAAAGCAGCGGAGGCATGCACAGACACTTGTTTGTGCTCCCAACACGGACGTTATCATCACAGATCACCCCATTCGTGGGCCAGTCGGAAGTTTCTTCCACCTTCTAGTGCTCGCATTATCGTCCATTGATGAACAGAAAGCAGCCCTGATAAAGTCAGCAACCTTTCGCAGACGTGCAAATAAAGTCCGTGTAAAATCTCCGGTGGAATCGACTCCAAACACAAAACGCTCTGCAGACTTGTGCCTTTATGAAGCATTCCTTTCACTTTGCGGCTCTACTTTCATTAAACGAGGTAAAAAAGCGCACCCGCTGAGCCGACCGGAGATTTAGGAGGTTTCCACTGGCCGGTATGAATGGGGATGATCAGCGATGGTAGCGTTTTATTGGGCTGATAACAGCTAAAATGGGTGCTTTTGAGCAGACCAGGGTTTCAGGGATCTGACTGTAACTTCACTTGAACTCCTTACATCAGCAAACACGCTGTGCCCCTGGAAGTTACTTTGCCATTTTCTGCCAATTTTTTTTTTCTCCTTTATTTTCTAACCACATTCAGAGCTTCATTAGGGAGGTTGTAAAGTGCAGAAATACATTTTTTATCTTTCAAGGAGAACTGGGATGATTACTCAATTAATAGTTCAATAGAAAATTAACAGGCAACTACTTTGATAATGATGTAAAGGCATATTAAAAACTGTCCTCAGTGTGTTTTTAAAAAAAAAAGACATTTATAAAACACTCCCGTCTCTCAGATGTAAAAATGTGCTGTTTATCTTGCGTGGGTTTTCATTTAAACTGTTGCTCACACTAAACATTTCAGTCGAGCTTCTGTTGCCGCTCTGTTTTGATTTGTTCCATTTATGGTTTTTGAAGTATCGTTAATTGTTGTAAATATTTCTCAATAAAAGAAAAAAAATAAGAAAATGCACTACTTTGTCTCTAATAAAGCTACACTATTACATATGTTTTCAGGAAAAAAAAAGAAAATCTGGCAGCACGAAAAAATCTGTTATAATAGATTAATGTTCAAAAACTGTCCAAACTGAGAAAATAACAGCAAAAATCTTTAAAATAATTGTGTTTTTAGCTGATTAAAAGACAGTAAATTCTAATTTTGTGGTCACACGTTGTAAAAAAAAATAAAATAAAATAAAATAATAATAATAGTAATAACTCCCAATTGTAAAAATACAGATTTTTGATGAAGACATTAAAGTGTTTGACTGTTTTTGTTTTGTCACAGTAACATTTTTTCACCTGTTATTATCTCTAATTTACACAAACAAAGAAATTCCAAAAAATAAGAAAAAAAAATAGCAAATTCTTTACAGTCTGTCTGGAATCTCGTGGTGGTTAAATGTAATGCTGACAGCACTATCTGACTGGTTACACCTCACCAGTAACAGCCTGCCAACACTGATGGTTAAATGATCCAACGTTGCTTTTAATCAAATACGTGTTAACCATAATGAACAAAGGCATTTCAACAAAGTGTCATATTGGAGTTTGTCTAACTCTAAATACCAAGTTTAATTTTTTACCACAGAGGGAGATCAGCTTCTAATCTCCTTGATTACTAATAATTAGGAAACATGGAGCCATAACTAAAAAGTTAAAGCTCAATATATGTAGATGAAGTTAAATGTCAGCGTGTCTTCATTTCCCTTCCTAATGTCTGGAACTTAAAGAACTCAGAACACCTGATTAGAACTAATTGACACCTTCACTGATGATCAATGTCCCGATAATTGCACACTGACTAAATGTACACAAACTGAAAAGACATCAACCCGAGCAAAGCGGCTACACGTGACCATAACGGATCACTGGGTTCCACCGTCTATTCTGTAAACGGAACCGAACTGTAAAACTGTCACAGAAAACAGAAAAATAACTTCATTAAGGTGCGGACAGGCTGGCGTGCACAAACTTTATTCAGCCTGCATAACAATCTATTTCATCACTGACCAGTAAATATTGACTAAAGAGTGGCGCTTCACTGCATTAGCTACAATCTAGGATGCATTTAGCTTTGAGCTGGATGGCCTCCTAATCTATAAATTCACACAAAGAGCAAGATGAACACCCAGCGTTCACAGACAGCATAAGCAGACGTTTACAGTGCTGCGGTAAAGAAACGCCGTTCCCTCTTTGATCAGACACATTACACATTGTGTGGTTAGCATCAGTGTCTGTCTTCCATTCCATTATTAAACAATTCTTACGTTTGAAGTGTGTTTCTAGAGACCCTTTTATCCTGTTACCAGCTAAAAGCCTCATAATTGCAGGGTTTTGTTTTTCTGAGTAAAAGTGTTTCAACACCATGGGACTTAAAAACACGCCGCATCGTTTCAAACCTTCCTGGGCACCAGCAGAAAAACCAGGTAACAAAACCTACAATTTCACTTTTGAGAAGTATTTGGCGTGTGCTCATGAATATCTGAGTTTTAGCAGTCGGACGTCGGGGGTAAAAGGACTGCCTTAAAGCTCACATCCCTAACATCTCACCACACGTAGCCCTGCGTTATCCTCTGGACGCCACAGAGGATTTAGATGAGATACACTGTGACCTGATTGGAGCCAGTCAATTTGCTAGTTTATTAATTCCCCTCAGTGCACTGGCATAATGATTATTCAGTGAATTTGTGTCCCACAGTCAGGCATCCTCTGCCACCAGCGGGGTCAGCGGAGGGCGCAGTCATTTGTTATCAGTATGCACATCCAACTGTCTGGTCATCAGCTGACATCAGAGACAAATGAGGAGTCGTGCGCAGCTCTTCACTTATTGATGACCCTCTGTATTACTTTTCAAAGCATGGGCAGAAATCTATGATGCCTAGAGTTCAATGTGACCCTCTGTGTTGTACTGCGCTTGTAAACACTTACTAGATCATAATCAGGGCAGATGCAGCGTAACTCAGCGGCTTGACACTTCAGGACTGCAGATGATTCTTTTCAGTGACGTTACATTGGGTTGGGTTTAATTTAGATTTTTATAAGTGATTACACTGAACAGACTCAATAAGTTTGTGAAATTTGTCATTTATGTTCATCTTAACTAAAAGCAAAAGAGCTCTAATCCTCTCTAAATGAATGAGGAGAGAGTCATATTTGTAATTTCAGTGATCATCTGGACATTAAAAACCGCACGTATAGAGTAGAACAGCTGAAAAAGTTTGGTGACATCGCCCTCAACAAGCATCATCCCCACTTGATACTTGTACTATAAATGTGCATAAATGTGTGAGGGAGTTGTACAGAGTTGCATATATGTCTGTGCAACAACACCACACATGACAATAAAAAGTATGGTCAGATCCTCAGTTTTCCGGTGGTTGTTGAATTATTATTCTGTGATGAGCCATTCCCTCCAAAAAAAATGTCCTGAATCTGATTATAATATCGCAATATTCTATCAGAATTACTTTGTTCTACATGTGAATTTCAAATTTTGCAGAAGGACTTGAACCAGATTCTGTAAAATCAGGAAACATTCTCTTGCTACTGTGAAGTTATGAGTGCCTCAGCTGTGACCAGCATTCTCGTTGTGCTGACACCAAAGAGGACACAAGTGGGGAAACAAATTAAAAATGTAAGTAGTTGGTGGCTTTTTTGTTTGTTTGTTTTTCCATTATTGGTGACAACTGTGGACACTTGGCAAAATGTTCTGCATGATGATTCCGGGTTTTTTGTCAAACAAGCAATTAAAGAAATCCAACTTTTGTTGTGTTATGATTTATGACGTTTTAACTATATCATGTTGCACAAAAGACATTTCTGAGCTCTCTCTACTTCTAGGCATAGCTGTGTTGTTTCCATAGAGGTACAGGGCTTTATGTTACAGTGAAAAATGAGCCTACAGGAAGAAAAACTGTGATCGGACTCTGTTTGGGGTTCAGAGGGTAAACAGTTTGTGAGCATTTTACTACCACCGGCCTCTGCTTCAAAACAATGCAAGCATGATGATAAAGAACCGTGTAAATGTGTATCAGTGCTGCTCCCACATGCTCTACAGAAATGTGTGTGTGTGCACTCAGCTGAGAGGCTGTGTGTTGTTGAAAAGAGTCGTCTTCAGGTTGAGGCAAATATGAGCAAAATAACTGTTGGAATAACACATTAAGAATCACATTTAAACCAGGAGACATGCTCGTTAAATGGGCTGCTTAAGATAATACCTGTGGTTACATCCTGATGATTTGCATAGTTTTTAAACAATTTACTGTTATTTTACAGATTTTTACTGTTTTGTTAAATTATAGGAAATATTTTGTGAAATCACAAAAAGCATTAATTTACAAATAAAACAGTAAATATGTCATTTGGGGAGGAAAAAGTATGTTAAGCATTTAAAAAAAAAAAAGGTTTTACAGATTTTTCTTGTTTTGTTCAATTAAAAATATCTAATAAAATCACAAAATATTGTATTAATTTACATGTTGATTGTAAAAAAAAAAAGAAAAAAGAAAAAAGAAAAAGACCATAACTGCACATAATGGTCGTTAAATTATTACTATTATTGTTATTATTATTATTGTTATTATTATTTTTATTGTATTTACAGCACTCTAACATTTTTAGTGTATTTTTTCTGGTATACTTGCTGCCAGATTTTTTGTTTTTAAAGGATTTTTATTATCATTGTTATTTTGCAGTGCACATGGACATTTATGCGCTTATTGAATGAACAAAAAGATGTTTAGTTGATTCAGTAGATTCACATGATTTGTTATTCTAGAATATTTTTTGGCAACGCCTTATGTTAGAAATATTTTTCATTTAAAACCAACACAGTAAATAAGATATGAGACTAAAAACATGCTCTAGAAAATAAGCTTGTTTATTTTGTCTGAATGAGATGTGTCAGATGAGACATCAACTGTAATTGTGGCATGTCTTGATAAACCTAAAGGTCTCAATAAATAAATAATAAATCAGGTCTAATGAATTTTTAATTACAAATGTTTAGATCAGTCTGGATGTTTTCAAATATTAATGGCTATTTACAGACTTTATGGGCTAAAATGCACATTGCAATAATTAAAAGCATGTTTACAATCGATAAGGCAAACTCATTAAAATATGCAATAATTAAAGTCAGTGTATATGATGGAATAGCGACATTAGGGTGTGCCAGATGCCACGAAATTTGGGCTTTTATGGCAAAATGTTTTGTTATTATGGCTCTGCTGGCTACTTTTTTAACTCGTTAACTCGTCCATATCCCAGTGGGAAGTCCATACTGTCTGCTAAAGTTCTACATTTTAAAATCAGCAAAAACTCAGAGAGCAAAATGGCTTTGGATGCAAAAATAACAAGTTGGAATTATCTCATTAAAAGAAAAAAGTAAATATGTGCTATGAAACTAAAACGTTAACCTTTCCGTGAGAGCGTGTAGGCAACACCAAGGTCCTGACAGATGTGACTCCAGTGTGCATTATTTGAAGGCCATCATCCCTCGATGCATGCGTAATGAGCTGAGAACTGTGCAAAGGGATAACAGACGGACTTGGACATGGCCGACATAATCAGATTGTCTTTGCAGATGGATCAGAGTCTGACTATCACAGCAAAAGACAAGCTTTATAGAAGGAGAGAGAGAAACAA
>NW_007578779.1:131399-135192 GCF_000690725.1 Stegastes partitus
GACCTTTGTGAGGATTAAGCGGTGTATATAGTAGACAATGGATGGATGGATGGATAATGGAAATCTACACCACAAACATGTAACAACCTGCTTCCTTTGCGAAGCCGTCCGAGCTGCCTCCTGACGTCTCTGGTGCTGAATCTAAACGCTCACCTCCACTTAAGCAATACGCCTCAGTGTTTTGAAACAGATTGACTCTTGGACATGCACCTCCATCAGGCGTTTTCTATTCTTGCCGTGGCTTTTTCTTTTCATCCCAAGCTAAGAATGTTGGTCCGGCACCTATCTGATGTTTTCCATTACATCAGCTCAGAGTCCTGAGGGAGAGAGCAGAGCGTTGTAAACAACAGTCAGAGGCTCTGAGCTCCCTCTGCGCACCGCCTTAAGTCGGCCCACAAGGTCCATGAATGAGAACACGGGGATGCAAATCAGAATAAACCACGACGAGCCCGATGTTAAAACTTTACTTGGCACATAAACAATGTCACTTTCTCTCACAGCAGCTGACATTTTGTTCGATTAGGTTCTTTGAAAGTCTCAGCAGACATTGAGCAGGAATGTAAGGCTGTGTGGAGGGCTGCAGATGCTCTAAAGACTGGCAATTTAAGGTAGCAGTTAAGCGTATTTTTAGCCGACCTGTCATGCAAAGAAAAGGTTTAATGTATTCATGGTTAAAGGTCTGACGTCATTCGGTCTGCCATCACTCAGGGTTTTCTCTCCACAATAACTGAATTAAACTTGGACCATTAGTGGCATCTCTGGAACAGGAACCTCCTGAATGTCACCAATTTGTTGACAATGAATTATTTGTGACATATTCATGGAGAAAGAAATGTAATGGCCCTAAAAAAATATATATATATATTATTTTCAGCCACCCTGAGCCGTAGGCAAAGTCTTGTAGATTTCATTTTAGAGCTGCTTTAAGGGAATAAGTGGTGGATTATTTTTGCCTACAGACACTTCAGCAAACTTCTAACTAGTTGCACAGCATATGTGCTCAAAAAACACAGCAGATTTTTATAATTTGAAGCTAACAATTTGATGCTGTGCCCAAACACAAGAGCTCTAAATGGACCATTAAGATTGAAGTGTTTTTTTCTAATTTACTTTGAGAGGCTTCTTGAGGGTTTTTTTTTTAATTTTTATTTTTTTTTTATCTGGAGCTACCAACATGTTTAAACCTCAGCTCCTGTGTCTAATGGAAAGTTTGTACACCTCAACTTTCTTCCATGTATCCGAGTGTGTATAATTTTCACTTTTTCACGCTGAACTGTCACTTTCCTGTGTTTTGAAATATGGAGAAATATGCAACAACTTCACTGGGAGTGAACTTGGCAAAGATCAAGATCCTCATTTGCTTAAGAAATGTTGTGTGGTGGCAGTAGGTGTGGGAAAAGCAGCCAGTTATAGCGCTGTTATCTTTAACTTTACGTATGTCTTGTCGTTTCTCTCTGCCCCCAAGGTGCAGATCTGCTGAAAGGCCTGTATCCACTGCCATAGTTACGCAGGTGCTGTGTTATCACCTGCTGAAATGCACTTCCTTTCCTCCAACGTATGCTAATTGCAACACTGTGACAACAGTTTTACTCCTAGTGGCATAAACACCTCTTGAACATTTTATGAGAATCTATTTGAGGCATAAGAGCTTTTTCAACCCTTTGGAGCACAGAAACAGACTATGTTTAAAACATTGATGGCTTTCCTTCCACCTCAATGAGTCTATTCCATAGTGCTTCCACTGAAATGCAAAGAACAAGTCTTTTAAAAAAAAAAAAGTGATGTTATTTCTTTTTCTTCCATTTTTAGCCAGTCATAGCTCACCCTGTGACTGCAGGCACTCAGCGTGGACCATTAAAGGGCTTTAATTATCGCTGATCATTCCCATATATACGGTTCATTAGGGGCTGCAAGGTGGCTCGCCTCACAACTAGAAGATCCCTGGTTCACGTCCTGGTGAGGACACCCAGGATCTCTCTGCGTGGAGTTTGCATGTTCTCCCCGTGCAGCGTGAGTTCTCTCCAGGTTCTCCGGCTTCCTCCCACAACCCCAAAACACGCTGAGGTTACTTGGTAATTCGAAATTGTCCATAGGTGTGAATGTGGGACTGGGTTACCCTGTGATAGACTGGCGACCTGTCCAGGGTGTCCCCTGCCCCATGGCTGGGTTAGGCTACAGCCCCTAGTGAGGATTAAGCGGTGTATAAATGATGGATTGTTCATCAGGAGCCCTTCATTAGGAATCCTTCTCTAAATTTTAGTTGGGATATTTTAACCCAAAGCAGCATTCTTTCCACAAACTAACCAAGTAGTTTTGGTGCCTAAACCTGACCAACCGGCTACAAACAAAAGTAGACAACAAGTGAAAAGCCAGTAAAGGCCAAGACGAGACCTCCTAGTGTCGGCTTTTGTTCCTCTTTATGGTGCAAAGTTATGTCTCCACCAATAAATGTAATAATAACATGAGTGTACCAGAAGGTGTAGAAGGTTCTACTGGCCCATATGTATGGGATCAACGATGATTTGGGCCATTTATGGTTCCAATAACCTCCAAAACAATCAAAATATGAAAAAATTACATTTCATGCTTTTGTATTGTTGGACTGTACACTTTGTTTTGTCATTTGCTGTTTTTGTTTCTAATGGTTTCAATCTCGTCCAGCTCTACATGAACAGAGGACAAATCCTTGGCATCATTAATAAACTGGAAACCCTGTTCTGTTTTAATGAAACTGAGGTCTGCAACTTGCTGATCGTAAACCACGACAGCCTCTGTGTCTCTAAGTACTTTATATAAAACTATAATATTCATGGTCAAGAGAAAGCGTTTTAGACATTTAACTCTTATACGAGACGACTGAGCAGTGAAATGCAATTTTCTCTTTAACAGTCAAAGCAGCCAGAATAGAAAGTGTAAGGGTCAAAGCCACTACATGCTGACAGAGGAAGCAGCAAAAAAGAAAAAAACTCCTGTGTGCCTTCTATACGACAGAAACTTGTTAGATAAAATAATACGGCAAGACAGGAACATTTTCCGTGCAGGTATAGGAGACAGGTATGGGTTAGGGAGGTGTTTACTACCGAACATCCATCTTGTAGTTCTCTACAAACACGTCTGACAGCACATGAATAGACTGCGGTTGATGTTTGCGAAATCTAACAGAACACCCTCCAATCAAGTCACATCCAATTTATTGATAAAATGCTGTCTGACACATTCAGCACAAACCACAAAGGACACAGTGTAAATACAAATTACAACAATATAAATAAACTGCATGTTAAATATTCTTTGGCTGGACAGTGGTTTAGGAGATCGCCGTAGCCGTATCACAGCCGCCCTCCACAGCGGCTAATAAAAGCGTCTCCCAACAATGGAATGTTTAATGTTTTACAACTTTGAATCACAGCGAATTAATCAGCCCACTCTGGCACTGATCCACAATGGAAAAGAGACTCTTTAATGTAGCGAAAGCATCTCTTTTAGAATGAAAACATCACATCTTTGTTTTCCCACAAGGTTTTCAATTTATGCACAAGATGAGGTCTGTTCTTTCTGTAAACACGCTAGTTCGAGAACAGAAATTATACCCATTTAACTGTGATTTCTGACGCTCTGTGATGTTATTTTTCTATTCATGCTAATTGCACGTGTCGCTGAAGGATGGTGACGGATGTCGACTTGTGGAGATTACTGTACACAGCAAAGACTGTTTGGCTTTCTGTCCTTTTGTGGACTGTGTAAGAACCTGACTGAATCATCTTAACGGAAATAGGAAATATTGCTATAAGTT
>NW_007578779.1:136697-172027 GCF_000690725.1 Stegastes partitus
ACAGATTCGGGTTTCTAGCACTTAAACTCTAGAAGACATAATGGCACTGACAAATCAGCTAAAGGACTCAATCTACGCTGAAAATCCACCTCTGTAATCTGCACCTGCTTTTTTATTGTGTTACTGTTCTCGTAACGTTCCCCTTTAAGGCTGTGCGGTGAAGTCGACGCTAATGTGCCTCAGCAGACACTACAATTTTCCCATTTATTAAATTTTTGCAAATGCCATAATAGGCATTATGTAACTTACTCTGGAATGGATGTGATGTAATATACAGCCATGTAAAATACTTCACCGCTACGGAAAAAAATAAAAAATTCAATTTCAGTAACAAGACCAAAAGAAATGTGTTACTTCCAGCCTCTTACAGTATGTGTGTGTGAGTGTGTGTGTGTGTGTGTGTGTGTGTGTGTGCTGCTTCCTGGCTGAGTGCACGTGTGAGAGTGGATGAGAGCACCTGGCAGCCACTTGGCAACTTTCCGTCCCATTTCATTCCCTCGCCTAATGACTGAACGTGGGCCCGGCTCCTCTCTCATTCTGTCCACATCAGGATGCAGCACTGAGAGCGTTTCTACCAACAACCCCATTTATCAGAGATTGCAGACTAATTGTAAGCACCCCACGCTACTCCCATTACCACTTCACATTACAGCGGGCCGGTCGGTAGGCAAACAGCAGAAAGTTGCTTCTCTTTCCTCACGTGACATCTTTGTGTTGCTTCTTTTCTGTTCTGACAGCGCTCTGAGATCGTTCTACAAATCTGTGTTACTGTATCTCTGATTTTCAGAATGAAATATTCAGGTAAGGAAGGTTAGGCCATGGGTTCGCTGCCAAGGTTAAGATAGTGGACAGATAATATACTGTTGGAGAAGCGTTTCCTTTTTCCTTCTGGATGCTAGTCAGATGAATTAAATAGAAATCAAAGCAAGGACCCATTTAATTATAAATTTCATCCGGCCACTCAAAATAATCGTTCTGCTCTATTCTCAGTGCTCTTGTTCAGAGCATTAGAAGCTCTCTCCAGATTCAAGGTAACACTGCAGTGCCTGTGTTGTGAGGAGATTAACAGATAAAATGCTTCATATGAAAGCAAAAAGAAAGAGAAAAATTACCAGAGACGTTTCTGTTCATAATGATTAATTGACTGAAAGAAGGGTATATTATTTTACACAAAGAAAGTCCTTGTTTTCTTGTGTTGCTAAACCACTTACAATAATGAACAGCTCGTGTTGTGTAGTGCTAAAGCCTTATACCATTTAAAACCAGTAAAAGGATTTTTTTTCTTTTTAAAGGCAAACCATTTTTTTTTACCGAAAATAAGACGTGAACTGAACAGTGAAGACATTAAAGCACAAACTGTTTCTGTGTGACAAAGAAAGGAAAAAAAACAAAAGAAAAAACAGTTTTTCATGATGAAACACACAAAAAGACCATCTAAGATTTGAGTTTAGGAATGAACAGAGAGAAAGCAAAATTGCAGCTGTGTGTTTTTATGTTTTTTTTTTCTTCCTTAAACTACAGCCATAAGCTAAACCCCCTGCTGAGAACAAGACCACACAACAAGACGAGAGTCTGCTGTCACTCATGCAGACGTTTTATCTCTCTCAATACGCAAACAGTGATACTAACTGGGCAATAAGGAAAAGAAGCTTTGAAACATAATCTGGAATCTAAGTGTGGTAGAGACACTTGCTGTTCTCGCTCATTTAGTCTTTTCATGCTTCTGGATTTTACCCCAAATGACGTCTTAGATATTAAAGCTGTTGTCACTGCTGTGAGGTGATTACTGTCAAGCTCACGAGGAAAAGTTGGATAAAGACTTCTAAGAAATCTCAGAAGTAAAATGTGCTCTTGTCGGAAATTCCACAAAAGCCAAAGAAGTCGCATTCGTTTTGAACGTTATGTACAATAGAACACAATATAATGTGAACGGGCTCAGTGGCTCTGTTATGGAGTTGTTTGGACACTGACGCGGTCCTGCCATTCAGATAAAAGGTACATTAAAGTTAATCTTGGCTGAAAGCGAGAACCGACCTTCAAGATAATGTTCCTTCCTATGATTACCGTGTTGACCTTCACGTGGAAAAAGAAGCAGTGCTATTGCCAAGCCGTCATCATTATCCAGTGTAAGTAGCGCGGGTTCATGCATATCACTAAGAATTATTGATGAATCTCAATTAGATTCGTCTCACTCCATTTAATTCTACATATTCAGGATATGGTTTGCCAAAAATAATGGGTATCAACATCCTGGGAGTCATTTATACACTGAAGATGAGTGTTGATGGTAATATTGTTGATCTTGCTAAGTGTGCAGCACGTTATGCTTCCTTTGGCAGCACTGATGATCACCATGACACCCATCACTCTCCTTTTTTACCCTTGTGCGTGATATTATTTCCAAATAAGCAGTTTTAGCGTTCTTTGAAAGTTCATTAAGCGATTCAAAGAGTTGAAAATAAACGATGTGCCGTAGCAGTGTAGCGTGACGCGGCTCTGAAGCGTTATTCTCATGGTCCAAGGCAGCAAGTCAGTTCACATGTACGAGCATAAAGAACTCTCCCTTGAAGCCAGCAGCCAGACGACTGTGATTTGAACCGTTTGTGAAAATCTGGATTTAAAAAAAAAAAGTCAAAAAATAAAGTAACTTAAAGTAACTGTTACAGCAGCCAGATAATTCCATCTCCCACATAGCGGTGCATTATCTACCACATCAGAGCTGATAAGTGATGAGTGTGAAGCTCGGCTGGTTTTCAAAGAAATCAAATCTTCCATTCATTTTCGACGAAGCAATTCCAAACTACTCGAGCAGATGCAAATAGATTCTGCCACTGAAAAATATGTTTTGACTTTAAACCAGTGAGCAAAGTCAGTCAAACAGCTACCTTGCCAATAAAACCGTGTATCCGGGAGTGAGAGCAGCGGAGCTTTCAAATTTATCTCTCGAGAAGTAGCTCATTCTGTCCGTGTCCAGGCAGGAAACATTTGAGTGTTTCAAATTATGGTTCAGGCTTCCCTCGGCCCTGCTGGTTTACATCCTAGTCATCTAATTAGGGACTGACTTCCACCTGCAAACACGAGGTGAGTCCAATCAGCAAGCGGGCTGCATGGAATATCACTGTAGGCGACGCTAAACCATTTAAAAATCAAGCTTATTTGGTATATATATATGTACTGAAAGCTCTGGGAAAACTTGACTTTTCTCAAATGAACTCACAAAAAAACAGCTAAATTTTATCTCATACATCATTAGTAATTATTTTGTTCCATTACAGATGTTAAAATGTACCTGTTTGCACATTAGGATGGTGTTTTTACAAGCTGTTTGATTCACTCACTGTGAGGAACGTTAACATATCACATATTCTATCAAGTGTAAAGGAAGAACTATCAGTCCAGGTGCTCTGGATAAAAGCTCACACATTTACTGATTAATTGTGATTTGTTTTATTTACAGGTTTCAATATTGCTTCTTAAACTCCCCCTCCAGCGAAAATCAGTTTGTTTACACTGTGTTAACATTTCTATATGGTGTTTTTTTTATATATATATATGCCGGAGGACACATCATGGGAAAAACACTTTGATCAAAGCAATGTTCTCAACAGCAGTGTGATATTGCTTTTCAATAGTTTGTGCAGTATTAGTTTCTGCAACATATAAAGCATTTCATTTAATATGCAATGTGCGATATTTCATATTTTCAGTCCTCAGGTATAATATTTCCGTTTCAGGTGTAACATTTCACTTTCATTTGCTGCTTTTTTGATTACACGTGTGAATTTCATGTACAGCATTGTCAATATGTGCAACGTTTCATTTTCATTTAACTTTTTTCATTTCATCACTCGCTTGTTTCAGCAATTTTTGTTATGTTTTGTATTTATATCTTAACACTTTTTTCTGTTTAGGGACTGCATTTCTTATGTCTTTGTTTTTTTTTTTAGCAATATCCTTTCTATCCGTCATGATTAATACAGTTTTACCTTATCATAAATAAGCAGCTCGTGCTACGTATGAGCAGTTTTTCAGTGTATCGATACTGAGATTCACGCTTCAACAGCTTCATATGCAACAAACCAAAGGACCAATCCTGTCGACCTGCAGGGTGGAACTGTCTCTATCACTGTTATTCTTCAGAATCAGTTTTTGATTTGACCATGTGGGGCTAAATTACTTCCAATATTACAACTTGCCATCGTGTTGCGTAGAGTAGTTATACAGTCATAAGTGAGCCGGTGTGCTCAGGCTGCAAAGATCTGCACATTCGAAGACAAAAAAAGGGCTAATTTTCATTGGACCTTCTAAATATTCATGGAGAAGAAATTGTTGGCGTATAATCAATATATATAATACCGACATTGATCTTTGCGTGTGCACCTTTTCTCAGTAAACGTGTGTTCCTTTACATCTCTGTTAACTCTTATGTACATGCTGTGGCTAGCGGCCGTAAGAGGTTCAGGTTGTGCTACATCGTATGTCAAATGTGTGCACTAGCGACACTCTGTTATTAAAATGTGTACATTTATTACTTCACAGTCAACTCGAGTCCCAACAGGCCTGTAAACTGCGATGGATTGTGGTAGTTTAGGGAACAGGTGTGATTCAGGATGGTTACCAGACACTGGCTACCTCCTTGCTGATCAAGAGGTTATATTTACAAGAGGGATGGCCTGAAAAAACTCCGATCTGGTCTCTGTTAATGAGACTGTGTCACTCGCTACTAGATAAAACGCAGTGGAAGTGGAGTCAACAGCGTGTGGACTGTCTTTTAATATCCCCCTGCCACTTGGCTAATGGTAGCTAGCCAGCTGTCTGCAGATATCACAGCTGATGTCAACAAGAACGATGCTCGTTTACTATATCAGTGGACAACTTTCACTTCCTCTCCTGTCTGAGGTCCAAGCGATTAGAACTCCTCTGAACCTCAAGCAGGAGCTGGGCTTTTTTTTTTTTCTCTCTTCTCACATTTTCATTCACTGTGGGTTCATTTTTCACTGCAGCATAAAGTCCTGCTCCTCTCTGGAAACAACACATCCATGGTTGGACATAGAGAGATAAAAATGTGGTTTGTGCAGCGTCATAATGTCATCAATCATAAAAACACGAACAAATTAAAGTTGAATTTTGTAGATTTTTTACAACATTAAAAAAAACAAAAAAAAACAACATGAAATCCCAACATGCCCATAGGTGTATCAGTACTGTGGAAAAACTGTAGGCTGTACACATTATATTTTATCACAATTTGTTCCCATACTAGTCTCCTATATGCTCGCTGTAAACACAGTCTGCACTTCATGCTGAAAAGCCACCGCATTTGTGTCACCAGTTGGCTGCAGCTTTGGCATTAATGGCTTTACAGGTGCACCAGAAGCACAGAACTTTTATTTATTTATCATGTAATCTGGTTAGTATAAATGGCTTATTTTCAGCATTTTCAAATGAGACTTGAAGCATAAAGTGGTCTCTATGACATAGCACAATTTCAGGCTTAGATTTGGTTACGTTTCCTGACTGAACAACACATCGCAGTCGAGGAGTTGAAAATCTAATATGTTTTGTTTTATAGTTTCCAGCTCTGATAAACACTGTGACTTTGGGAATTTTGTAAAGATAACATGCTTTTAAACTCACAGGCGGGTTCAGATGGTTAAAGTCAGTGTCTGCACTTAGTTTAAGAATCTGATACTGAAAGTGCACATGAGAAATTTGAGATATTGCAGCAGATGGTCTTTTTTTTTTAATGATTGCTCAGTTCTTTTTCACATCTAGTCTTTTTGCATTTACCCAAGAAACAAAAATGAAGATAGAAAATAAATGTATACGCAACTGAACCACTAATATGCACTTAAACGGTTTTATATACGATGTGTTGCTCACATGTTAAATGTGAACAACGACACATTTCCAGATAAAAAAAATATCTTCCTAACTTACCACTGGTGCTATCTAGCAGTTCAGATCTCTGTTTTCCTGTTGTTTTGTTGTTGTTGTTGTTTACTAACGGGGTAAACTATTGAAGGTTTGCCCTGAACACACTTGTGTAGCAGCCTCTCAGCTTCCTCTTCTTCTTTAAGGGTCAGACCTCCGACATCATTGTGATAAAAAAAACAATGCTGCCTCTCTGTTCATTTAGTCACAACCTTTACACTGGGACAGCAGAAGTTCTGACCCGAACTACTCGAGGGAGCCCAGACCTGCCCAGCAAAACTATTCATATGACTTCAGCAGCATTGACCAAAAGGGGGCCTCATGTATTAATGTGATGCAGAACACTTTTAAAACCAGTGTCTACTGAGGGCACAACACGCCACCATGACACACACTCCTAGTTAGCATAAACCCCGGTGATGACCCTTTACAAACATGGACGTCATCACTCAAACTGGACTTTTTGCTTTTTTGAACTCGACATCACAGAGGAAGGACCATCAAAGTGTCCCCTGTAGGTTGTGTTACAGTTGTATATTGTGAGTTATTGATGATTTTAAGAATCTTAAAATGATTATACATGAGTGTAAAAAGCTCTAGTCTCCAGTGAAGCACATGTTCGCCATCATAGCATCTTTAAGAGCTCCTTCACTGCTTCACGATAACAAATTAGCAGCATACATTTAGAGACATGTTAGAGTTAAAAACGATCACAAATGTCCTCCTATACTTTAGTCAACTTGTTAGTATTCTAAACACACAATCATTAATTATATTACTATGTAGAATCCAAGCATAGAATAAATTACGGTTTGACATTTCAGACCAAAAAGGAACCTCAGTCAAAGCAGATTGTCCCACACTAGAAGGTTTTTTCATAGTCGTCGAATGATTAGCTTAAGAGGAGAACTGGAGAATAGACAACTAAATGTAAAATTATGTTAATCTTTCTGTGGATGTTTTCTGACTGCTGTCAGGTCATATCGCTATCAGATAACTTACATCCAAGGATTTGGACATTAATCTAGAAATGAAAAAAAAAACAGAAGATATGAGCAGCAATTTAAAGTTGAGCATGAGGACGTGCAGCACAAACACAGCCTAATGCTTCTGGAAGAGCAGCGCGACCATGAAAGGTATCACCGGCTTTCTCCCTGGAGCAGCTGACAGAGTTGTATCGTACAGTATTTAGGCCAGACGTAACTGTCGTCTTATGGCTTAGTGGGTCAAGGAGCATAAGTGGCCTGTAAAGCTAGCCAGAAAGCCCTGCGGGGATTCAAAAGGCAAATTCCATAGGCCTTTTTTTTTTTTTTCCCTTCACTCATCTAAGTCTGACGGTGGTGCTCATAAGCAGATGGCGCAGTGCAGTCCCACAGCCTCGCGTTTAAAGAACCACTTCCTTCCCTGCCCAGAAAAAAGACTGCACTCTGTGAATCTGCAATAACTTGATTAAGGCTTACTGTATGAAAGTCATTACAAATTAAATTGTGGCAAAACAGTGAAGCTAGCTGGAACAACAGGGAGTCTTCCTATAATTCTGTCTGAGCAAAGTGCAAGGCAGCGCGGCGTTCGCTGCTCCTCAGTACAGCAGTGACGAGTTATTAAAAGTGTAACGCAGTCCCAGGGGGTGGTGTGTAATTTTAGAATTAATATACAATTTAGAGCTTGGTGTTTGCAGCTCTTGAATTATTCAAATGCACTTCTGCTATGGGCTCGGGTCTGGTGTGGGGAAGGCAGTAGCTATGCATACAAATTAATATTTAATGTCAGTATATGTGAGAATAGGAGGCGACATAGATTAGGGGAGCATAAACATTTGTGCCAGGCGACAAAACAAGATGTTTGCTCTCGTGCAGAGTTCAACCCTGAAAGGCTGTAATGTACTAATGGGAGCAGTCCAGAATGTTCACTGGTTATTTACTGCTGATATTACAGTTTGTCTGTCAGGAAATCCTTCTCTGTGGCCACATTTACATGCCTGCACTCTACCCAGTTACTCAGAAAGAGTACACATGTCAACACATTTGTGCATTTGTGGGATTTGATTAATATGCCGGCTTTCTATATTATTAAATCATTAAGTATTACTGTCATAAAAATACAACATTATCTTATCATATGTCCTGAGGTTTTACACATGCAGGTGTCAGGAAAACAGGACCAGAGTGCTGTTTATAACAGATTCTAGATTTTACTGGATTAGCACATCATTAATAGCAATAAGAAAACTGTTCAACTGAAGTCCTGGCTGTTATTCTTTTTTTTTTCAAGCATTAAAATGATTTCCTGTTAACCTGGACAGACAGTCTAAAGTGGTTAAATTCAAATTAACCTGTTATCTCCCGCTCGCTAATAGAAATAAACTACTACAATTAGAAAAAAATATTAATATCGACTGAAATTAAACATTTTATCATGTTGGATTTTTCAGCTGTGTCACGCTGTCCCACTCCACAGAGGAAAAAGCACAGGAACAGTGTTAATCTGTCCTTTGTATTGTGAACTGTTCATTCATGTCTGCAAAAGCACAGCACACCTAGAACTTTAAAAAACAGTTTACCTTCAGAATCAACAAAGAACTGAACAACACGACGACAAATCCACTGAAGTCAAATTAAGATAAATAACAAAAGATGTTTCATTAGAAAGACATTCATAAATCACAATTGTAATTTCACTGCAGATTTATAATGAAATCATGTTTAGTGTCATTTAGCTTTTCAGCAACTGTGATATTTCTGCAAATCTAAAAATTAAAAAAGAATTGAAAAAAAAATCATAAATGTGAAAGAAGCTTTATGGGTTTCCATGATTTAGAAGGGTTACAACACTAATTACTAGGAACCTTGTGCAAAACACCTTTTTAAACCTGATCTAAGCAGACATGAGGCAATCATTGAAAGAAAAGGGTTTCGCTGCTCTGAATGTGTTCCATTAACACCAGCAGTAGCTTCACAGTCTCACATTTGCACATCATACCAGAACAAATCATCCTTCTTCACTGTGTTGCTACCAATTTCTTTCTTTTTTTTTTTTTTTATAACATGTAAAGGGGATGGTCAGATTAGCTTAAAAATTTCCATCAGGTTTTTTCATATGGCTAAATCAGTGTGTAGAATTTATTCTGTAAAATTGCATTTCGCTGGCAGCCCAAGGTCTTGCTACAGCCTGCATAACGAGCTCAGTTAGCGTGGCACATGCTCGTTCTGGAAGTCCAATTACAGAGCATCCTGGAAAACGGCTGGCATTTGTCCGTCTTTGTCTTCTCCACTCTGACATTCGGTTAGTTTATAGGGCACCGCATTCACTCCATCTGTAATTATTATTTTGCTGTTGTTGCTGTGGTTTTCTTATCCACACTAAATGTAGCGATGTCATTTCCATCCGTCCAAACTGCTCGGCTTGTTCGGGGCTGGAGAACACACTGGGTGACATTCTGGGTCGGCACACCCAGGACGGGTCCATCACAGGACGAGGAATATTAGACAAGTGAATGTATGAATGAACACAGAACTCACCACCATGCAATACAACAGACTAATAACTGATTTTTATTTTCAGGCAACAGCTATTTTAACCACCTCAGAGAAGCAAATAATATTAAATGAAATGTGACTTGTGCTTTATTTTATGGAGAAATCTGAGAGCTGTATTGAATGTACTGAAACACAGAACGAACCCTCACTAGTTCCCCACCAGGAATTATACTGCACCCACTCGTACGCTGCTTCTGTGTTGCCTCTCATATCGACTCGGTAGATGTCCCTTCAGAATGTAGATGGTGACGTAGCTTGTAAAATTGGAGTTTTAATGCTAAATTGACCTCAGTTGCGCAATAATGAGAAGCCTGAAATGTACGTGTTGATGCCTGAATTATTTATGATTTTCTCCTCAGTTCGCTTGCCTTCTCGTTATCGGGGCTGGAAATGAGTTTGCTGAAAACTGGCCAAAGTGAGATCTCCCCTCTCGGCTTACAGAACATGGCGCATTAAAGTGAATCACAGCAGACAGCTGGGGCCGCCCTTTATGGTAATGCACCCTCTACAATTACTGCTTCGACCTTCCCTGGTGAAGAAAAATGGGGAGACGTCCATTTAGCGGCCCGTTCAAACACTTAGTGGCAGACATGTTGGGCAGCAGGACCACCTTTTGCCTGACATTGACTCTTGTTTAGAGGAGACACAGAAGACATTAGAAAGGTGACAGGTTGACAGATGAGATGCATCTGTCAACCTGCAAGAGGACCATGGGGCTTTAACGCATCCACACGGTCCAGTAGCACACTGGTACATGAACATGGTTGGAGATAATGATGCCTGGAGCTAATGGTTCCCCTCACTATTTATGTCAAGTAATCAGTGAGCGGTTTATAAAATGACTGAAAAGAATGAAAATCCACCATTTCCCACTGCCCACGTTCTGAGATTGTCTGATTTAATAAACAAACACAGTTTTACAATATGCAACTAAGAAAAGACTCTTCATATTTGGGGATCTGGAAAGAGTGACCACTTGATGGTCTTTTTGTTGGTGGTGGTGGAATTTTTTAATTTGAAAACTAATGTGAATTAAAATATTGTAAGTCTGGATTAGAGCTCAAAGTGTTCATGTTTGACTGTGTCTTCTACAATAGTCAACTGAATATGTTTAGCTTAGGTTGTAGAAAACCTGCTTTCAACTGACACAGATTTGTTCTGAAGCATCGCAAACATATATTACTGTACAAGAAATGGTCAATACAATGTGTGTCCTGACAACATTTTACAGAGATTTGGTTAAAATGAATGTTGTAGCTCTTTTGATACTTGGATCTACAAGGTAGAAGATCCTCAGGAGAAGTTTTTCTTAGCACTGAGAGTAGGTGGTGTATTAACAAACAAAACAAATGAAATTATAAAGCCAGAGAGGGGGTTAAAATTGTTTAAAATAAATCAGAATTTTGGAGATTTCTAAGAAAAAAAATGTACATTTGCAAAAAAAACAAACAAAACCTAAAAGTCAGAAAATATTAATATATATGTTGATATTTTTACATTTTAAATTCAAGATCTATTTTTTAATTCAGATTTGTATTCATTTCCACTCATTTTTTAAATTTATTTTACTTTTTATTTATCATATTCTGTCTTACTTTTATATATATATTCTTTCTGTGTTTATTTATTTATATCTATCTATTAACACACTTTTCTATTAATGTCTTGTTGTGTTTATTTTGCCATTCCGACTTCTCCTGCCTCATTGTAACCTGATGTGACCGTTATTTATGACAGTGTTTCCTCACTTCCTCACTTCCTGTTTTAATTGAGTTTTTTGTTCCTAACAGTGGACTAGGGGGCTGTTCTTTTGGTTGTGTGAAGCACTTTGTGTTACCTTCTGTTTGTATGAAAATACAAATACAGATTACACATTGAAGTCTGAGAAATTCTCTGAGCCATAAATTCACATGTAAAAAATAATAACATTTTAAATCTAATCAAAGTTTTATATATATACTGTATTTAATCCTCATCATATGACCATGAGACTTCATAAATCTGCATATTGATTTGTGTCATGAAAACGTCTGTGCACATAGCAACATGGACAAAGGCAAGCCCATGTTTTATATTTTCACTCCTCCTCCTCCTCACTAGTCTCACTTAGCCAGGCCATTCTGTAGAACATAATGGTCTGGCTGCACCTCACCATCATTCTGCCAGAGGAGTGAAAAACAAAAAAAAACACTCTGGCTTGTTCGTATTTCTTTAAATTCATCTTGGGTGGAGCTAAGCGGAGGCTGCGGCGCTGTGGTGGTGAGGCCTTCCCTGTTTACTGCTGGTGTCTGTGATCAGGTTGATCCAATCTTGTGGAGTGATGTGGTTCTTTTACCCCAACCCAAAACACGGGTTTTTCCAAGTTTTGTTCTTGTAAATGTGTGACTTTAATCTTAAAAATCCTGTTCTGTTTCCCAGAATATTACCCCTCTTGATGGCTCAGTAATTTTTATCTCCAGTGGCCTTGATGAACCACTCCCTTCGGTATTAAAAATAAATGTGTGTAAAAACTCTGCACTACTTTAGACTTGCCAGCTTGCTGTGGAAATGTTAATTCTTGTACTTTTCCTGTATTGAAAACATCCTGAACAACTTGACTTAAACCTTAGAGAGATAATAAAACATGCAAACACATTAGAGCAATGGCCATCTGCCACTTCTGACACTGAAGGGTATACAGTGGTCATTCAAATAAAGAGCTCTGTACTAAACCTCTACCATCAATTAAAACACTTTCCTTGCAAATACACTGCAGGTATAAATAACAAATTCAAGACATGCTGTGGCAAGTGAAGGTGGATATATAAAACAACACAAAAAGCATGTTGGAACGCCGAGACGTGAGGCGGCTTTAAGGTTTTTTTTGACATGTTATCATGACTCAGAAGCATTATAAGACAACCCACTGCTTTTGCATGAAACAATTTCCATTTGTCCACATGCCTAAGTGGGTGAGAAACTCGCTTTATGCCTCTTCCAGCGAGGGATTTAACACACCTGGGTAAGTGAAAAATAGAACAGATGAATGTCTGGACCTGAATGTGTCTGGTTGAGAGGTGAGATCAGGTGAGATCTCTTTGTAGAAACAGAGAAACTGGTCAAAAGAGGAGACTGCAAAGTGCTTTGCTTTTAATATGTTTCTTAGCGCTCTCTGTATCCGGTGTCTTTAATAAGAATTAAACACATAAACCCTTCACACCGTGGGTAGTCCAAAAGATCCTACAGCTAATGTGCTTAACCTTGTGAACCCCAAACCCTTCTGGAGGGCTTGAAAGGCATGTTGTCTTTGAAGAAATTGCCAAAGTTATACCATTTATCAGAGTTAGAAACTGTAAAAACAGGATGAATTGTCCGATTGGCAACTTTCCGACAGTCCTCAAACTAGTGATGTGTGAGTTCAGTCAGAAAACTTAACCAAATCTAAGTTAAAAATTGTGATATTTCATCGAAGTCATTTGCAGTATTGGCTACATCTGTGGGCAAAATGGTGATTCCCTTTTCTTTTTTTTTCCAATTATTGCAAAATAAGAAATCGTGGACATGTAATTTCTCTCCTTTTTGTGTGATTTCTGACATCATTACTTTGTTTTCTGCACAGAAGACATTATTGACTTCTCTCTACTTCTAGTCATGCTTGTGCTGTTTCCGTAGAGGTGCAGGACTTATAAATATTGCAGTGAAAAACGATCCCACTGTGAGTAAAAATATAACTGGAGCAAATAAACACCTAGAAACTGCCGTCAGTTCAGAGGGTTAAACCCACACTGTGGCCTCCGTTAGACAACAAGCCGCCACCCAACCTGCATGAAGAACGGCTGTGCGTTGCATGTCATCAGACAGAAAAAAGTGGAAACTCACCTTTTATTCTCAAGCTCTCAGGGATCCCATCCTGCCAAAAGAAAAAGAGATCAAATGAATCATATGAGATGAGAGCATCGTCAACATGACACAGTTGTTTCCACTTAGCTGGATGAGTGAAATCCTTCGTTTTTCTTTCACAGAAATGATTTTATTGACAGTTCACCAATTCTCATTACAAGCAGCATAATGCGCAATTGAGTTCACACGTCAATGCGGGCGTGACATAAAGGTCAGAGTGTTTCTTTCGCTCTGATGCCGCGTAATGTTGCCCGTTTGAACGGCAATTAATGATGTAACATTAAGTCAGACAGTTCAGTGCCTTTATGTTATGTAGTTATTTGCCTCACTCGCAGTGAAAAACCTTGAATCGGTTACCATAGTCACTTCACCTGCTACTATTCTGAGCACAATGGATATTTTAATTATTTCATTTTGTCCCATTTCTCCTGACCTCACTCATCCCGTGCTGTTTTCAATCATGAGATTTGTTGCATTTACATTTTGGATTCTCTGTTTGCAGACGGAGCATTTTAGGGTGACAGAAATCTAGAGGGATAGATGTTGTTGTTGTTCAGCTGTTTCAAAGCACAATTACTGCCTTTAGATCGTGTAATCTAATTGTTTTCATTCTCTTTCCTTCGCTCTTTGTCTTGCTTTTACGTTCGGACGACTTGCTGCATCACCTGCCTTTAATCACTTGCCCATACTAGCAGTTCAAATCCCCCCCCCACACTGTAACTGGACCGCATCTGACAGAAACAGATGCGGTGGAGTGTATTAAAAAAATCATAGCGTACAGACATATAAAGAAGAGCAAATCACTGTGACCCTCTGAGTAGCTGCACTTTAAAATCAGCTGCATTTAGAGCGTGCACGGCGATCACGACTGCAGAAAACGCCGCTATCAGAACTACTATTCTAAGTAGGCGCTCTCCACAAACCATGAATGCAAAAAGAAGAGGCATAAATATTTGATTTCTCTACAGCGAAATCTGCATAGCTCATCCTTCTCGTGCTCGTACGGAAAAGTCAGATTCACTTTCCGCGAGCTCAAGCAGGCTGCCGGTATGGACAAGATGCATTATGCAACAGGTCTACAGTCAATAACGAACGGTGACCCCTGACTGCCGACTGAAAACAGCAGATTACCCGATCCCTGGGTTTGTGCAGAAAATCTACATACCGTATGTTTTTTTTCCCGTAACATATGCTCTATTGATTCTAAGTTGATTAATACGAGATATGATATGTTTAAGCTATTTTACTTGGACTGTATATAAATAATTATATCCAAGAGATGTCACAGGTTAAATATTTCCTTGGACTACAACGATACTGCAGCTCATCTTCTTCTTTTGACTCCTGTATACTGTACAGCACCGCACATATTTAAAATTACAGTTGCTAATGAAGTGCTTATCAGAGGAACAAACACCCGTATGAGCAATTATATTCTTTTAACAAGTCTTCAGGTGAGTGTGAAGACTTCCTATGGCAACTGGGCTGCTGTTAAACGCAACCGTTTATGAACCGCAGCTAAAACCTGAGAAGAAAATATCACCACGCCAAGCAGAGCGGCACCGCTCTTTATCATCACAGACAAGGTACACTCATGAAGAAACTCCTGCCCAGAAAACACTTCTGTTAGAGAGCAATATCGACATTTTTTGTTATTGCTGTAAGGCTGCGGCCAGGAATTATTTTAATTGCTGATTAACCTCTAAATTGTGTTTTTTTATTCAATCCATTTCAAATCCAGTCCAAAACTCAAAGATATTCTATTAATAGTCAGAGCAAGTCCTCCAATTTACAAGGCTGGAAGGAGCAAATATACAAAATGTCTGTTTGAGAGACAACTTCACCCTCGAAACCCAAAAATCTACTGGTGGTTTTGAAAGGCCTAAAAATCCTACTCTACTCTAACCCTTACAAAAAAATGGCAGATTTTAAACTTTCCAACAATCCGTAGCTCTATTCAGGACTTTTGGGGGTCTTTTGGACCCCGGGCCATTTGGTTTAGGTGACTGGTATTGTTTTTTTTATATTTTTTAAATATAAAAAGAGGGATGTTTGTCATTCATGTGGAACTAAAAATGCGTCAACTTATCAGAAAATGTATTTAACATAGTATAAAAATCTAAAATGAATACTAATGGATATTTTGCACATATTCTTTCTTGGCCCCAAAAGACCTTCATGGCAACATCAAAGTCCTGAATAGGGTTAAACTACTCATCTGTGACATGCTGTTCCCTTTGAAAAATGTACCAAACCATATAAACAGTTACCGAAACAAACTGTGCACTTTAACCAGATTCTGGTAACAAAAAAGAAAAGAAAATTTAATGCTGCCATTTCCCCCACCTGTGGGCACATAAACATGCTGATAGCAGATTTCCTAAATGTTTTGCAAAATGAATAAATATACATTTTAAAATTATAATAATAATCTGGCATTATAACTGTGTCATACTGCTGTTTCCATCGAGGTACAGGACTTTACCGTGCAGTGAAAAATGTCACAGGAGCAAAAAACATTCAGAAACAGCTTGAGTTCAGGAGGTTAATGGATTATTATTTAAACTGTTTGATACATGTTTAAAGAAGAAAACAAGTTTGGCATAGTTACAAAATATTAACCACAGTATTGAATACATTTAAAATTTGACTTTTATGGAGACACTAGAAAAACAGTCATCACCTAAGTTCATGAAGATCACAAATACAGAAAGTGGCATACAAGATGTATCACAAATGTCAGCCTCCTGGTGAAGTTAGGGGACCAGCAAAGGTCATCATATTCATCCTCTTAGAACCATAAACGACAACTTCTTGCAGTAGTCCGTTCAGTGGTTGTTGAGATACCAGCCACTGCCACGCCAAGGACCAACATAAGACGACTAAGTTAAATATCATGATCTGGTAAACAGTTACCCCCGCCAACCATCTCTCTGAATGTTTGACAACATTGCTGATCAGCCGTACCGTCGGCAAGAATCACAGAAAACACCTGTGGTTCTCTGACATTCTTTGTGTGCCCCCACCACCAGCCTCTCGAGGAGGGTGACATTTAGAGTTGCACTGCAGGTAGGGAAGATATCAAATGGGACTTATTTGCATATGGCAGACAGTGTTCACACTTCATTTGTTTGAAGAGAGTGATTTCCCTTGGGCCGCTGGCGGGCCTGTCTCTTCTGCCCTGAGAGTCTGGGGACGGTGAAGCACCCAGCTGTACAACTCGTGCTTCATCTGCCCCTGTCACAGCTAGCTGGCTGACCGCCCACATCTATCGCTCTCTCCCTCTATCTTTGTCTCTCGCTGTCTCTCAACCGTCCTCGCTCCGCCAGCACCAGCCTCTCCTCCTTGTCTTTTTCTCTCCGCTGCTGTTTCAGATCTCGTGATCCTCACTTCTGCACATCACCAACTTCCAAGCACACCTAAACTTGCATCATACGACTGCAAATTGCAACATAACTCCTTGACAAGCGAGCAGAATACAGTAAACGACACCCCATCGACGAGGATGGATCTATCAGCTGGACCTGTTTCAGACAACAACACTGCTCTCTCATTCACTTAAATGTGACCCATGTTTAAGGACAGCAGGTGCACTTGCTGATGTAGAAGATTCTGGAAAAAAAAAAAAGCTGAACCTGGCTCAACTTTTGCCAGGGTTGATGTAAGGTCATGTATTTGGCAGACCATATATAGGGGAAGTGCATATTCCCAGTAGATTACCTGCATCAATTGCATCAATTTAAAAAAAGAGGGTCAATGTGCAAACAACCTTTATTTTTCCTTTGTTGGCAGTTTTTTGTTCTGCACCTCAGGGGACACTATAGACACTGGCTTCTTTACCCGCAGCAATAAGCCCACAACAATGCAGACCTTTGCATGTTTGGCTACATAGTCAGGAACTTCATGGGGACTTTATGCACCACAGATACCCTCAACACTTCTTTGTAATCTCCGTGTAAGTATGTTTAAAGGTACAGGCGAAGGTAAAGGCTATGAAAACATTGACCTTTATCATTCCTCAAGCTGAACAGTGGATTACTTCTACTTTTTTGTCTCCACAACAACAAAAAGATCTTTTCAGTAATGTAGCTAAAACTTTAGCTCTATGCTTTAGCTGAGTGTTTTAATTGGGTGATTGACTGTGTTTTCATGTAACTCAGCCAGAGTCGACATCTGTTTTGCTCACATATGCTGCATTTTAATACACATGAATTCGCCTCATATACATATTAGTTTTTTTGCCCGTTAAGACTATATGTTACTCGACAGTCACTTTCGGAGCAATATGCAGCTCTGCACCACTGAACTACTCATTTCATAACAACAGCAGTGTCTGACAAACTCGCCATAGAGTTTGAACCAGATGCCGGGCAGTGAATTTGGCAACAATTCCAGGTCAAATTATCACTCAGAGACAAAGTCCTGGTCAACCGTTTTGCTCCACGCTGGCAATCACAGACCCAAAGAGAGTCTTGTCGCTGTAAAAGGCATGAGCAGCAGGATCAGTTTTATTTAAAGCTACAGACAATGAAGCAGCCTGTTTACAACATGACTAAAACCGGATTTATACAGTCACGGTAAAGTGTCATCATCCTCGCAGCATTTTTAGCTGACAAATAATAATCATAATAATAAAAAAAACAAACATTCTGGTGACATTTGAAACTTTCATGAATTTGCTGAAAAGGGGCACAATGTGTGTCCTGTGCTTAGCTGTGATGCAGCTATTTCTGACAGGATGGTGAAGACTAGTCCCCACATTACTAAAAGTCATAATGTCAGTAAAAAAAAAAACACCAACTAAAGCAAATGAGCCAGAGAACAGCACATATAACCATGTGGCAGGACGCCTTTAAAAAAAAAAAAACCCAGGCTGACTCCAGCATGGCCGTCAACACCTTGTTATTGCTATAGCTGACTGGCTCCATACAGTATCTGCTTCTTTTAGCCCCCGTGGAGACTATACGGAAGCCGGTTACCTCACCCCGAAGCTGGCAGCCATTTGAAAGTAGACAGCTCATCAGGATGAGTGACAGGGGTTGGGGCTAAAACTGACCAGCTGAGGAAGAGGAGGAGGAGGAGGGTGGAAATAATACTGACAGTAGTCTCATGTAAGCCCACCGTCGACTGTTGCAGCTTTAACTGACGCTACTGTACATCAAAAGGTTTCTAGTGAATTTTTGCAGTTCATTCCTGTTTTTTTCTCCCATTTTCTGCCTCTTTATCTCAATCTAATTTGCCCACCGCCCCCTCTCTCTCTCCCTCCCTCCCTCTGTCTCCCTCTCTGCTTATCCTCTGTTAATCTAGATTTGCCATGTGGCCAAGCCAGTGCTGGATGGATGGGGCTTTGCACACAGTTGTCCTTGCCTCCATTTTGTTTGTCCTGACATAACAGCTTGATGTCAAAGCGACAAACTCACAGAAATTGCTTTTGTCCCTCATGTCGAGGAAAGTCTGGCCGCTTTTTCCCCACAAATTTCCCCAAATTACACATGAACTCACTCCATCACTCTTACAGTTAAACTCCTCGTGCAGGACCTTGAGCGAAGTGCAAGTGTTTACCGAAGGAGTGCCGGAGAACGGCAGCCGTCACTCTGAGTGGTATACACATTAAAACCAATTACAATTAGTGCAGGATTCGGCTGGACGGGATCCGTGTCCTGTGCCTGACCCCGTGTAGAGGATTTCACAGTGAATTTCTGAAACAATATCATGGGAATTACAAGTAGAACATGTGACCAGCTGTTTATGGCTGAGTGCCTCCTGGTGATTGAAGTCTTTGTGGGGAAAGCTTATAAGGTCGTATCCGATCCTGTTACCCTTGTCAAACACTGTCCTTCACTGCACAGGAAGAGGCATATCATTATACCGGCAGCTCCAAGCAAAGCACATTTCTCTGAATGTGTAGATGAGAACTCTAATGCAATTATGCAGTTAGAGGAAATATTCCGTGCCATCGTGTGTTTTTTTTTTGTTTAGTTTTTTTTCAAATAAATGATTTATGTGACAAGGCTGTAATTAAAACACTATACAAATGAGAATTTATGGATATTTTCCCACCACATGACTTTGATTATTTACTATACTTTCAGAAAGTTTAAACACTGAGCTGTCAGCCATGTTCTGAAACTTGGTATTGCTTGTCTGCGATATCTCATTTTGAAACAACTGTTAACGCTGCTCACTCAGCTGTATTGACAAGTGGATGACCCGAGCCTCTCCGCAGTCGAGCCAACAGCGGAGGAAATTCTCCAAGCAACAAAAAGGCCCGTGACATAATTTGAAAAAGGTCTTACAGTGTGGCTGTTTTTCTTTTTTTTTTCCACCAAAGGGCTGTAAAATTCCACAGGCCCGTTTGACAGGCAGATAGATGAGCGGAGTTTACCTCTGTCCTCTCGCAAGACGAACTGTAATGGTATGCAGATGCTGTAATGACATTCCTCTGCGATGTAATCACAGCGCCTGGCACATTAACTTCATTGGAGTGGAAAAGCACATACATCATTTTTGTAGCTTCTCGTCAAGTTCCCGCTACATGTGGACATACATTACTTTAATTATTAAAGTCACTCTGGCTCCAAATCAGGGCAGTAAAAAGAGACAAAGTCAAAACTATTCACTGTCCAACAGAGATAATTGATACAAAAGAGAGACGAGTGCAATGTCACTTCAGAATGTGCTGTTGGTTGATATAAAACTGATTTGAAAAGATATGTCTGCTCTATTCCTATGGCATAATAACAATAAAAAAAAGTATATCACGCAGTTCAGCAGAGAATAATAGAAAAGCAAGAGTACTGAGGATTGTGTTAGGAGAGGGAGATTAAAGCCCAACCATGGAAGGTTTTAAAGTTTAACAAAACAAGAAAAACGTCAATGAAGAGTTAGAGAAACAAATCGTCGCTCTTCTTGTGTTAACTTCAGTGTTTTGTAAATTACTCGTAGAATTATAAAGCTGCTCATTTTAATAACAAACTAAGAGAAGGATTTATTTCACGAGGAACTTTTAGTCGCTTCCATAATACAAAGCAAATTGAGAATTACTGCCAGTTAGTTTTATAGTAGATGAAACTAAAGTCCAGTTTAAAAGGACAGTTCAGCCGACCCATTAAAAAAAACTTATTACTTATTTACATTATAAGCTTTGTTGAGCCATGCAAAAAACATTTGGTTAGAATTTATGGGAGAGATGTTGTAATGACTTGCAATAAACTGTACAAATGTACCTAATAAAGTGTAATTTTTGTTTCTCTAAATATTTTTTTAAATGCATTTTGAAAGCTAAAAAGGTTTTTCTAGATATAAAGTCAAGGTACCTCAGGGTAATTCACAGACCTATAAATTACATTAAGCTGATATTACTGCATTCATTTTTAAATTTTTTATGTTTTGGGCGAGCTTACCTTTTTGAAAATGATTTGATTGTGAAATAATGGCCTTTTACTGCAAAATGGTCCTACAGCTCACATTTAGCGACGTCTTTTACCATTTAAAGAAAATGCCACGTTTCACTTTCAAATTTTTAACTACACCTAAAATAAGTAACATTTCATCAGAGCACCCAATCTGTCTTAAAGTGGATCCTGTAGATTCTGGTATCAGGACACCTCTCGGTTACTGATAGAGAAATGCTCTGTCCCTGAAATCCTTCACCTAAAAAGTGTGAACACAGGCTAAGGAAAGACATTTCATCCCGCACAGACTTCAAAGCATTCATCATTACATGATGAAACATTGGAATCTGGGAAACTATTTTCTCTTACTTCGACTCAGCCCATCATATGAGGGATCTAGGAAAGTACAAAGCATGGAACTATACTCTGTAGAAATGAGGTTTAAAAAACATGATCTGGTCTTTCAGGGCTGAAATCCAACACAGCCCTGGCAGAGGTGGATGATGGATCATTTTCTTCTCGTCCCTTTGGTATGGAGCAGCGCTGCCTGGCAGAGGTGCTATCTCTGCAGATTATTTACATCACATTGCAGGCTTTTTGGATACTGAAGTTCAGATCTCTTTATGTCTTTATCACACTGAATTGTCAGAGTAGCTGTTGCTAGAAAGAAGCAGACCTCTTGGATGGCTGCTATCTGCGGTCTGCATGTTTAGAGAGCGTCTCTGAAAAAATCTTGTTGAAAAGGTCAGAATGTGTTTGACCATTGTGTCGATTCAACAGCTTTTCATCACTTCCAGCTCCTCACTCAACTCTGATGGAGTCCAGTGATGCTCCTGCCATCTGTTCCCTCTGACTCGCTCTCTTTCTAACTAACTCTCACCCCACCCACCCTTTAATACCACCGTCTTTGCTTTTCCCTGCATGCAGACATGGCTAAAACTGACTGAGACAAATGTTAAAAGCAATATTTATTCTGGAGATGATAGATTTCCTTAAAGTAAAAGTAAACATACAACCATTTGTTATTGTGGGTTGAGAGAACTGAATTGCAAGACGGGCTTATGGGAAATGTGTACTGAAGGACCACAATCTGACTAATGTCTCTTGACAAACCACTTTGTTTCCCTCAACTTCCCATCTGTCAAAACAATCAATTTCTTACCCAATCTGGCTCTAAGTGATCCATGTATCCTGCGCTCATGCCATGAAACCAAATCAGACAAAAAAAAAAACTGATTATGCTACTAGTTTGGAAGATAAAAATACTTAACTTGTTCCTCGAGATGCAACGAGACAGAATAACAAAAGTGGCAGATTCTACTGGTGGGGCCTGCCCTGTATCACTCAGTCAATAAGCATTCAATTACATCTTTTACCTAAATTGTTCAGCTGAAATGCCATGCCAACATCTTCACTTCATTCAAAGCTCGTCCTCGTCTTTGCTCAGCTGTGCCTCACATTAATCTGATGTTGTCTTTGAAATGACAGTCTCCTGGCACAGAGGGAGGGATAATGATTCATCAAGTATTTTTCAGTGGGCAGAAAAACAACAACCACAGGAGAGTCATCCGATGCAGGAAGAAAGCCCCACAGTAATTAGTTTCATACTTGGCAAAAGCACACAGTCCCTCTTGTTATGGACAGCAAATGAAAAAAGAAGGCAATCAATACCTTGTGTCGGAATCTCACGACTGGTCGATAGGGCGGTGACCCGAATCCCTCCTTGTTGGGTCTCCCGTTGGCGCCGAGCGCAGCGAGCCCCAACAGTAAAACTGCAGCCGACCACCATCTGGCCGTCTTCATTGGTCTTTTCCTGTCAAAAACCAAACAAGAATTGTGAGTCCTCTCCACCAACACTCTCGAGGTTCAGTACCGGTTGGCCAAGACAATACATCAAGTCCGCTGTAATTAGTGTAGACAATGGGAACCGCAAAACTGTCGCTGGTTTAAACTAAAGCTATCAATACGTGCCCATGCTCGGTGAGGAGATTAGATCTCCTTTTGAATCAATTATGGGCAAATAGACGTCATGAGAAAATCAAGATAAAGAAGACAAAGAGCCAATATATTAAGGCAATTAAAGCAAGGGCTTTGGATTAATTAGGCTGAGTGTCTAAGTCAAGCAACTGTGATGTAGCGGAGAGATTACATCTTAAACAGCTTCCTTGCAGCCTTGCAGAGATGCAGCCCAAATATATTTATTTAAAGGAGGGAGAATATTCATTTCAATTATTCATTATGCTGTGTAAAAACAAGTTTGACCTTTGCATGACATGAATTAAACAAAACAGAGTTTGTGAAGGAAAAGAACATGCCCTGTGAAAATGTCTGTGTCACAGAAATAGCAATGTTAAGGACGAGGGAAGCACACAGAGAAGAGGATATGTGTTAGTCAGGACTCTTATGCTGGCAAACACAAGGCTGAATATGCACACAAATACACAAACACACACGTTTTATGTTCAAGCCTGCAATGTGTTCGCTTCTTATTTTCATCCTTTGTCTTTATCGACATTTGTGCCCTCAGCTCCTTACGCAAAAATCCCCATTTGTCAGAAGCACTTTAGAAATTTGACTCGGCTTGACTTGTTGATTTTCGCAGGCAAACACTGAGCTGCACTTTCTAAGCCGTCTCAAGCCACCAGTGCCTGCTCATCATCCTCCAGCGGAGCGAGATGACTGACAGCAGGACGGTGACCCTGCTTCCTTGTTCTTCTGGAGTGACACTGAGTCAGACAACAGAGGAAGTGTTGTGGCAGCTCTGTGGGCCCACACATGCTATTCACTGGAGGTCAGGAGGTCGTGCCAGCAGAGCGACATGTCACCGTGATGTACTGGACGAAGAGGGAACACAGAAACTTTATTTTTCATGACTTTATGTCACTTTATGTTCCTGAGCTGCCCGACACCTGCAGGTTTTCAGATCTTTCCATTATAACTCCTTTACTTTAAAGCTGGGGTGTGCATGGCTGGTTCTAGATTGAAACATATTTTTAAACTGTGTGTTTACCATTTAAAGACATTTAGAAAACTATGTTCCTTATCAAACTCTAAGACAAACTTGATAGAATCTCTCTCTACAGAAATTACACCCATTATCAGCACACCCACTGACCCATTAAGCTCCTCACACCGAATTTATAAGAATGTTATTCTTCACAACTGAGACAAACAAACCAGCTAAACAAAGGAGACAAAGGAAGTAATGTCCAAGTTGGAGGCGACATTTTAGCATACTCCTGTTTGTTAAAGCCTCGTTCTTCAGTCTGATTGCTTTGAAAACAAAGCTTTAACATTTGTAGGTGATATGTTTGATTGCATCCCTTTATTTCCGTTTCTATCAGTGTAGTTGGGAAGAAACCTTGATAATCCAGTGGTCAGGGAGTTTTAGTTTCAAAGAATGAAATTCAAAAGATCACCGAAACTGATAAAAATATTTATTCAAATACTGGTAATGATCAACAGCCATACCAACCCCCAGCAGACACATTATGGTCATTTTGGGCTGTGGAGCTTTAAAAGTCTCACGTGGAATGGCTTTAATGTGATCATATTCATTCTCTATGCATTTCAAAGCTCTCCAGGTAGGAACCATGCCTGCAGCTGCTGCTGCTCCACTTCTCTGCTAACACAGTCTTTTAGCCACACTGGGTGGATTACCATATCTGCTAGCACAATCAATCAACTTCTTTGCGGCGTCCCAGTGTTAAATGGGTTATTAATGGACTAACTTTTGCAGGATGCTGTGTCAGAGACAGAGACATATGCACAGTTTTAAGAAGTTTAACTGCGTCATACAGCATAGTTCCTCAGAGGCATTTAACTCATTATGAACAGTCACAACTGCAACATAAACAAGTGTATTTCTAGCGCATCTTCTGCTGACTATTGAATTATGAGTAATCTCTCTGTGTGCTCCAAACAGCTTCTTACTGTCAGCTGTGCTGTTCTGCATTTCATTAGAAGAGCCTAATAGAAAAGATTTGGCACAATGAACAACTATAGAAAGCATTTGGATAGAATATGTTGAACAAAGGCTGTGATGCTGCTGAGCTGAGAAGTGTGCATCCCATTTGTATCAGAGAGGGTAAATGCTAAACAGACTGCATTTATATAATTCTATACTACCTAAATGGGATTAAATACTTTGCAACAACAAGAAGGACCCTAGGCACAGTAAACATTAAAAGCAACAACAACAGAAACATTAACAACCAAAATGATCATAAAACTGTACGAACATATTCCTTAAACTGAAATAACTAACTTTTAATTTACAAAATTGAGCCAAAATGCCAAATGCACAGTGCCTTTAGGTTTGAATATATGGATACTTGATGATTTCCAACGCTTCTAATTGTACACGGAATGTCTTTGGGCTTTGAACAGTTGGTTGAACAAAACAACACTATTAATCAATTAGTTTAGCAAATACTCAGTAGAGTCATCGATAATGTAAATAGTCATTAGTAAACACCCTAAACATTACAAACCTGAACATTATAAGGTAGGAATTAATGCAGGACTCTGTTTTTTTTAATAGACTGAATTAGTTTTAGCTAGGTGTACATAATTAACTGGCAACTGAGTTTATTATGTCTTTGCAAGAATTACCCAAAACAAAACTGAGGGTTTCCTTTTCTGCTTAAGGTCTATCTATGCCATGCCATGATGATTGGCAACTAAGTGTCTGAATGATGTGTTTTTCCTATATTTAATCACAGTAACAATTTGGGGCTTCACAGCTCGTATTTAACATTAACATTTAACTGATACCGAGAAAAAGCTCCACAAGTTATGCTATCAAGGTGAAATGTCTGGAAACACCAGATATGCCAAAATAAACTGACATAACACGTGTGCCAGTGTGGGGAAATCACCTAAAAAGTGTTCAGTCACAGCTTAGCCTGCACCCTCTAAAATATTCTCCGTTTTATTCTGATGTTAGTGCGACCTGTATGCTAACGAAGTATATTGTTAGTCTACGAAATGTCACCACTTGTCATGTAACTTGGTGTTTTAACCACCAGCCCCTCACAACAACAACAACTTGACTCTTTACAGAGAACAAAAAGCGACTCATAGTGAGGCTGTGATTTATTTAGTGAGTTACTGCCATCAAATAAAGCCTGGTCTTATATTTCATATGTTGCCATAAGCTACAGTCTGTTTATTCGGTTTGTTTATAGACCTACATACTCGCATAATGAACAATGGTATACGTGATGTCATAAATCCTGAAATGTTTTTTAAGAGGAGAAGCAAAATACTGTTTTATATTGCAAATAATATGACTTTATGTGATCGCTTTGGTCCTTATTTAAGCTGACATCAACTGCTGTGTGAGCATGTGTATATAAGTGTATGTACAAGTCTTTGCATGTGAGAGAAAAGTGTGCACGATTGAGTAGACGCTGCAAGTTTTGAGCCTTATATTATCTGTCTTGAAAGTACAGGAGACAGGAACAGTCCGGAAGTTTTTCTTGGACCCCCCCAAGGGAGTGCCATCATAACTTTGGCGTGTGGTTTTAAATCCCCCAGAGCACGTCTAAGCTTTGTCATTGACTTTCAAATGAAGACTACCTATTTCCCACTATGTACACAATGAATCATGTCTTGACAAGCTCTCAGCCGCTCTCCTCCACCTCCCCCATCTATCTCATTCAGCAGATTTTTGCCATTCAATGCACAGGGGGAGCTAACAACAGAAATGTCCATACATCCCCTCTTGTAGATGCTATGGGTGTGTATACAGACAGGTGACAAATAAAAGGGAAAATCAACATAGTGTCTTAGCACCATGTGCCACCAGAACAGCTTCAGTGTGGCTTTTGTACATTTATTCTACAAGCCTCCGGAAATCTGCAGGACTGAGCAGCATCATTCTTCTAAGAGATGTTTCTACTTTTGGTGTTTTTATGATGGTGGTGGACAGAACACATAAAGCTCCCATGGATGTCTAACTGGACTGAGATCTGGTGACTGCAAAGGACATAGCATTTGATTCATCGCATTTTCATCAAACCATTCAGCACCATATTGGAAGGGGTGCTGTCACCCTGGAACAGACCACACCCACCAGGATAGGAAACACTTCATCACACGATGACGGTAATCAGTCAGAAAAACCTTGTTTTGCTTTTCAGTGACCTTTCCCTATAAGGAGACAAGTAGACTCAAAGCCTTCCAACTAAATGCTCCCCACAGCACAACACAAACACCAGATCCACTCGTTGTAGGGGTCAAGCGTTCTGGCCTGTACCAGTATCTTAGTGTACGCCTCACATGCACTCGTCCACTTACAGGGTGATGATCTGACCTTACTTCTTTTTTCCACATCTTTGTAGACCAAAGCCAGGGAGGGTTTATACTACTAACAGCTCATCTGTGCATTCGCCTTTGCATCATATCCCTCTGTATGCAATATAGTCAAAGAAACTGATCTTTCTGACACAGTTTGATCACTGCTCCTCATGCACTCTACTGACAACAATTTCTGACATTATTTACTCATGTCTTTCCCGTGGAGCTAAAGGCAGATGTCACTTCGGTCTCTGTTCCTGTTGAAACACTGGTCAGATAAGCAATATTTGTGACTGAAGCTCCTGCCAGCTGTGCCCCAACAATGAACCTTATATCAACGAGACTGAGCTTGTTTCTACTTGTGATCAACAGGGTCTTACATGCCGCAGATCCTGATTGGATGTCAGTTGCTTAATTGCACCATGCAGTGCACTTATGTGGAAACATTTATATTCCTTGTGTTTTTCCATTCATTTCTTCACTATTTTCCTTTAATGTGTCATCCATTGTTAAATATGCATCACACTGGCTGCACCACGCCGGGCATTAGCTGGGTTTGAATTAATGCACGCACTGTAATTTACTATCAGCTGTCACGCATGTTTGGTAAGTCATAACTCTGGAAAAAAGGGAATACATAATTAAAACATGCCATACATTTTCTTGACACTATGCATGGTTTTCTCCTGAAAGACCCTCACTCAGAAACTCTCCTCACACGTGAACTATAAGTCATCTTTGACTAATTCTGACTTATTGCTGATAACTCCTCAGTTTACAACTTTCTAATTACAGTCAGCTTGTCTCCAATATAATTAAACAAATCCCTTGAGAAACGGGCAATTCTGAATATGGATGATGCTCCACCGGGGCCATCCCTGAGTTTCTCCTCTTACTTGGTAGACAATACAATATGAATTACAGTATCATTCATGTTTTTGAAAAAAAGACAGAGAATGTGTGGTTTAAGCAATTAAAACAACATATGGCACAAGTTAAGATATTTCAACCTTTTGCAAAAGGGCACTGAACCCACTAGCAGAGTGTTTATAATACTGATAAAAGCCACAGCCAACGCTTTCCTCAAGCATCTGTTTTGCAGTGCTATAGCTGCCGTTTCTTCTATAACATTTCTCACAACAACTAAGGGTTTGCCTAATTTCTTAACTAACTGAAGAAAAAGGCCTGAAGCAGACCATACAACATCATGGAATAATATAGGTACACGAGGAAAGATTATAGTTTCAAATCTCTGAGCTAGTATACAGTTTCACTCCACACTTGACAGTGTATGTCTACATTCATTTACCATTTTACTGGGTATAACCTTTACAACACAACAGCTACATCATGAATTAACTTTATAAAGCTTAGAATAGGTTTTGTTGCTGTCAGAAGTTTGTCAATTTAATTGTATGTTTAGCATTGAGGTAAAAGTTAAATGAGGTGTTATACTGGTCTGCATTATATTGGGTCGTGTTTCATTTATTGATTTATTTATTTGTTTTTGTCCTATCAGACCCCTATGCAGCAGTGAAACATTTCTCAAAAGTCATGCTCCAGCATGTGCCTCAGTAAAGCTACAAAAAAAATAACTAAATAAAAAATGAAAAAAGAATATACAGAAAACATTTTCTTTTATTTTGAAAATATACACACTCAACAGCTGATTGGTTGTAATTCTGACTGTAACAGTGAATGCCTGACAAGATGCCCTACTGTCAATCCCAACACATAAATAACACAAACGTTATTATTTCTCCATTATAAGATTCTAACCTGCATACGCCCAAGTACAGTTAAAATAGATTGAAAAAAAAAAATAGCTATTGTTCACAATTAAAGAAATTATTGAAGTCAGCAATGCAATATTAGGTTCAGAAATACAGAGAGTAGTGTTGCTTTTCTCTGTTTTTGACAGGAACAAGAACATAATCATCTTGTTTGAGCAAATTGTGGTGGAACTGTCACTGGACAAAACCAATTGCTTCAGGGGGAACTTGTGCTGAATTTCCATTCAGGGAGTGCACATACTGACATAAATCGACTACTCTGACAGTTCTGTTGGTATCACAGAAGGCACTTGTCACACTGAACCAAATAACTTGTATGTAACATGTACGTGCATCGTGTACCATTCTGTTTTTTTGTGTCAATAAACATTACAGGCGTCAGAATAAGTGACCTTATGGCAGAATAGTTTACTTGGACTGTTTAGATTGTACAGCTGTACATATAAAAGTGGCCACTGAGTGTAGAAAAGACTCCAAACCCTAATAAAATACTGTTATTAGCATTTTAAAAATTTTTTTTAATGTAATGAACACCTGTTGAGTCTAAATCAGTGTTATACAGCAAAACAGAAGCAAAGCATTGCTTCTACACAGAAAGAAGCCGAAGTAATTAACCTTACATTGTCTGCACGCAGTCTCTCGTTACTGCTTTCATATTTTGTTGTGACCTGTTTAAAGTCAGCATTTCACCATTTTATTTGAATAATATGAAACAAGTAATAATTAGTCAAAAAGATTACAAAATAATAATAAGAAGAACACAGACGTCTCTGAAATGAGTATAAACTGGTGCTGAAGAAATATCTTTTTTTTCTGCCCTCCTATTGTCTGTGTTGCAACCCCAAAGATTTATCCTCTGAGCCCTGGTTGGCTTACTGGCCTCCAGGCAGGGAACTGTTGTCTTAAACAGCAACTGGATACAGAGAACTCAGATGAAGCTGAACTCACTGAGGTTTGACAGCATTTGTTCCTCTTAGTGTAGAAATATGAACTTGCTGTGTGCAACTTCTAAAGGTTGATCTATTTCTCTGTGCCATTCAAAGCTGAAAACATGCACGGTTTCAGTGTTTAACACCTTTAAACTCCCTTAAGGTCTCACTGAGTTCTCTGACTGGAAACAGTAAACCGCTGTGGTTGTCCTGAACAGCTCCCGAGTGTGAGCGGAGTAGACATCTATGAATAAGGAACAGAGCAATGCTGAAAGAAACATGCACGCTCAGTCAATGGACCGTGGCCAAGCAACCACTAAAACACTCAATATGAGGGTTAAGACCCCTTCAAGGTCACTGTGCTAGCTGAATTTCTCACATCAATACTAAACACTGAGAAAGCACATGGTCCTCTGACATTTTAACACTAAATAAACAACAGTTTGGCCAAGCATGACACTTAGTAATTTAACAATTAAACTACTGGAACTAGTCAATAGGTTAAAAGTTAGACTAACACAACATGTTTTGGAAGCCGTTAAGCTTCATGAATGCCATGTCACATCTTTTAGATATCCAATTTATGAAATACAGATAAGATCATACTCCTGCTACATTAGCTTATCTTATTCTTATCCTTTATGTGCACCAAAACAACAATCATGACAGACACGACAGAAGGAAATGGCAGAAGAGGCTATGAGCTTGCCTTGAAGATAATTTAAAAATCAAAATCTGTTCTGCTGCACTGACAATTTTCTTTATAAACATTATTCTGAATAGTTTCTGTGAATGCCACTTTTGCAAACTGTGTTTGGATCCTGTCAAGTGTTGAAATGACATTTGAAGCTTCATTCATCATTTTTCTGTGGCAGCAACTTCTCAGCATTTTGGCAGGTGTATCCTATTTTTCGTCAGAGTCCAAGGAGGAAAAATAACCGCTTTTTCATTTGTTCACTGTTATTTATCCAGTTTGCTGAGCAGGCATGACTTTCTTTTTTCTGCAATCACTCTGTTTCAAAGTCAGCAAGTCATGCAAATTTAAACCAGAAACAGGTCCAATAAACTCTGAGCTGAGCTGCCTGCCAAAGCTTTGCTGCCTTGCTCAAGAGTTGGAGGAGAGTGCTTTTAACTTGTCACAATCATGCATAGGTTTTGTTGACTTTAAATAAATTTTACATGTGAATTTATCGTACATTTCAGGCAAGGAGTGGATTCTTGTTTGTTTTGCATTATGTCAACGATCCACATATTAATTACGTTAATAGAAAAAGTGTTGGACAGTTCACAAGACTGACAGCACACATCAGACCTTAAGACTCTTTTGTTAGATTAAAATTGTGGCCAATTAGCCTCAATGAAAAGGCAAGAGACTTCCATCTTCAAGAAAATGCCTAATAAGCTTAATCAACTGAGCCTTTCCTGAGTCGTCACTTAGAGCAGGAAAAGCGCATTAAAGATGGCTGTGTGTCATTTAGGGGAGTCGTGTCAGGGGTTGGCATTGTACATGCCACCTCACTTAGAGGCTGATTTGATCGGGGCCATGGTTCATGTTAGCAGCTGCACCTAAGCTGTGACAAGTCAAAAGTCTGCCTGCTGTCAGAAAAGTCTATACTTTTCCACACAGTATTCCAACAGAGTAAAAGCTAAAAATCAAAGTCTTATTGAACTGTTTATGTTACTGTAGCTAAACACATAAATACTCATAAATAAATTTAAACAAATACTCGTAAAATGTGAATATTACCTTTAATGCTTTGGGAGGTGGAGCAAAATATGTGATCTGAGTGCTATTGACTGTCCTTGGAGTGTTTTCCATGGTATGCATTAATTATAGAGTATTCACTTTGCTCTAACAGTTCATTGACTATTGCTCACGGGATCTTGCTGCAGGTCTAGCTGATGGGATGAACTACGAAGCCAGTTCATCATAGCCAGGCTTGCTCTGCGTTAGCTGGCTCGACAAGACCCCAATCAGAGATAATCGGTAACGTATGGTTACACTGTAACCTTGGTACATATTTCATTTGTAGGAGGATGACCTCCCTGCTCATCAGGGTGCGTGGATACTTCTTTAACACACACCAGGTGCCCAATCATGCCCCACAGGCACCTGTGCTGGCATGAATTCACTGATAGTCTTGATCAAAACATGTCTCTAAGCAGCCAAAAGAACTGGAGATGTTCTCTTCACTCATAGAACCAAGGTTACAATGTAACCACATGTTCTCTATCGTCTTGAGACTATCTCTCCACCCAGTTACATATTTCATATCTATGGGGTAACTCTTTAAGGCACCACGTGAGGGGACTGTGCAGCCTAAACCATATGACAAACACACTATTTACAAATATATACTTATTTACATACCAATCAGGCTGAGGACCTCCACAATGTAAAGACCAGGCCTGATAGGCAGAAGGACTGCTTAGGCCAGTCTACAAGATGCAAGGCTGACCTCAGGTACACAGGTAAAGGCCAAGATGAAACGGCTGTTTGTAGATGTGAATAGAGTGGCCACTAAGGTCAACGAGCAAGCTGCTAAGCTGACCAAGGGGGACAATGAAGGTGAACAAAGAAGGTGGACAGAGGCCAGGCCCAGGCATCTATTGATAAGTCAGACCTCGCACCCACCTCGAAGGAGCTGCTATATTGTAAGGGATGTGAGATAAAAGTGGACCAAGATGACCATGTGGCTGCTGCACAGTGAGAGAGTCTCCCTGCCATGGGGTCCATGTGGTAGCCACACCACAAGGTGAGTGTGCTCAGACCCAGGATGTGACTGGTACATCTGGGAAACACACATCTCCTGAATGATATCCACAATCCAGCAGGACAGCCGAGACTTCAACAAGGGACTGCCCAATTTGCTGAAGTCAAAGCAGATGAAAAGTTGGTCAGTCTTCTTAACAGACTGTCTGCACAGGGTGTGCTCTGCCAAAGCCTGGACAGGAAATGGTGAGAACTGGTGTTGGTCCTTCTGGTCTTCTCTGGAAGAGTCAAGTGACTACAGCTCAACTGACTGAGACAGCTGGAATTCAGATCAAGCCTTCGGCAGGAATGTCAGGTTGGGAGAAAGGACTACACCTGACTCCTCTGGTAACCTTACAACCTTGGCAGGAACTACAGAGAGCAAGGAGCTCAACCCTGCACTGGGTTCCCTAACAGCCAATCCAGAGCCTGTTGACCCCACAGACAGTATAGACCGTTGCTTCAGTCCACTGTTGAGGCATTTGTGAAGACCAGCCAGCAGTGGACCACAGAACCTACAGCGCTCCCCTTTGCGCTGCGTTGGCTGAAAGAATGTGAATGCCTCTTTTCATTTCGATGAATGCTAGCTTGACTAGACTGGAACAGAGTCTACTTTCTGCTGCTAGCCAAAATCTGTGCTCAACACAGACTACCAGCATGTTAGCAGACCACCGCAGCAATATGCTTGCGGGGTATTCGGGCATCAGCAGAGAGATTTCAGCATGACCGGAGGAAAGTTTCCTTACCTGCTGTTTAGCTGACCAAGAAGTCTACACTCAGCAGGGGCCTACCTAGCCTGTTAACCCCCAAAACTGGGCTTCTCTTGCTCGTGCAGGCATCATAAACTCTTGAAGTTTGCAGACGGCACTAAAGTCATCGGCCTGATCCAGGACGGTGACGAGTCTGCATATCGGCAGGAGGTTGAGCGGCTGGTGTTTTTGGTGCAGCCAAAACAACCTGGAGCTGAACAAGCTCAAGACTGTGGAGATGAGAGTGGACTTCAGGAGACAGCCCTCGCCACTGCTCCCCCTCACCATCAGCAGCAGCCCTGTGTCAGCTGTAGAGTCCTTCAAGCTCCTGGGGACGACAATCACCCAGGACCTGAAGTGGGAGAAGAACATCCGCTGCATCCTCAAAAAGGCTCAGCAGAGGATGTACTTCCTGCGACAGTTGAGGAGACACCGCCAGCCACAGGAGCTGTTGATTCAGTTCTACACCGCGTCCTGTGCAGCTCTGTCACTGTGTGGTTTGGAGCAGCCACACTGCAGGACAGAAACAGACTGCAGCGCACAGTCAGAACAGCCAAGAAGATCATCGGAGCCCCCCTGCCCTCCATCCAGGAACTGTACTCCAATAGAACCAGGAAGAGGGCAGGGAACATCATCACAGACCCCACTCATCCTGGTCACAAACTGTTCTCCCTCCCTCCCTCCAGAGTCCTGCAGACTAAAACCACCAGACACAAGAACAGTTTTTATCCCACTGCCACAACCCTACTGAACAGCTGAGCCACTCCACGCCACAACTGCTATTTGCACTTCCATTCTGCACTAATGTACATATACCTTCTCTTTTCTACTAGATGTGTAAATTCTTGTATATATTTGTCTTATTATCTTGTTTTATTTTTGATTAATAATCATTGTATTTTATTCTTTTCTTTCTGTAGTTATTTTACTTTATTTTATTTTATAAATTTTCCTATTTCTATTATTCGTGCAAATTCCGACACCAACAGCCGAAACCAAATTCCTTGTATGTTGTGTACGTACTTGGCCTTTAAAGCTGATTCTGATTCTGACAAATCAGTCCATGCAAGACGGTGAGCTCTCTCTAGATAATAGTACACGTTGGTGACCAAAACACACCTATGGTCATCTCACAAGCAACACCACAACCACAGCAAAATGCCCCGAGTGAGTTGGTTGCCATAGTTGAAAAACCAAACTATCACACTGGTTGTGTCCGAAATCATCCACTCACTCCCTACTCACTATCTAGGGACCACTATATAGTGAACTATGTAGTGAATTGTGTAGAAAGCACCTCGGCAAAGTAACATTTTGGACATTACCAGAGCTATTAATTACGTCGCTCGCTAGCCGCGACTTGTGCCGTAGCAGCGTATAGTGCAAACACATCAAATTCACAGTTTATTGCATAGCTAAGAAACGGGTAAAATAACATTTAACAAAACATAAATGGGAAATTACTTACATTTTAATGACAAGTTTTCATACTCTCATTCCTCTAGGTTGCATTTCCTTTCGTGCACTGTGTGATGGTCCACATTGCTTGATTAGTAACCATTGGCTGCGCATTACTTTACACAGTGCATTATGGGACATTTTAAGTGCACTATATAGGGTGCAATATTTAGAACGCCACATTTGGACAGCACTACAAAATGGCAAACACCCTATAGTGCACTATACAGGGCAGGGATCTCCAACTCCGGTCCTCGTGAGCTACTGTCCTGCAGGTTTGAAACATTTCCGTACTGCAACACACCTGACTCAAATTAATGGATCATTAACAAACTTGTGTAGAACTTGACATCAAGCTGTTGGAGATCCACTAATCTGAGTCAGGTGTGTTGCAGTACGGAAACATCTAAAACCTGCAGGACAGTAGCTCACAAGGACTGGAGCTGGAGATCCCTGATATAAGGTATAGGGCAGGGGTGTCGACATCCGGTCCTCGAGGGCCATAGTCCTGCATGTTTTAGATGTTTCCCTCTTCCAACACACCTGATTCAAATGATCAGGATCGTTATCAGACTTCTGCAGAGCTTGATGATGAGCTGATCA